>NC_048422.1:5536227-5599200 GCF_013103735.1 Etheostoma cragini
TATATTATAACATCAGATTCATCATCCCCTATATCAATATCTAAATCGCCTACATTCAAAAATATATTAAGTTAAGGGAAAAACGGGGAAAAAAAATCTATTTTGAAAGTAGGTAACGTAGATTCTGAGAGGTGGTATGATGAATCTGTAAGAAAACAAATAGTTTTTTCATATGGTTGTCTTAATGGAACTTGTAAATAGTCTCACTAATAATTAATGTTTCTAAAAATATGCATTAACATGAATCCAACATATTATTAGCAAACAACATTGATGATAGGCTTACTGTTCTATAGATAAGGTAGCCACCCAGGTAAGCTTCAGGATTCACATGTTGCCACATGCATGTTTGACATTCAAACGTGAGATATTAATATGTCAACATTCATTAATTTAATAGGTTACTATTGCATGCATCCTAATAGGTATGTGTAAAGGCTTTAGGTTGACTTTTTTGTAGGCCCAATTTAATATGCAACTCAATTTTATACAATAGATGTAGTCCTTCTCTCTTTCAGCTAAGGGACCCTTGCCCTAAAACATTGAACAACCTGCTGTATATCATGAGTTCTGTGTTTTAATCCTGCTGGTCAGAGACCCCTTCCCTCTCTCCTTCCATATTTCTTCTTTCTTGACAATCAGCTGTCGAATACAGACAAAATACATAAAATGTCTTAATAAAAGATGAGGCATCCATGAACAAGCCCTTATCCTTTCTACAATGTAATGTTACTACACCAGGGTCACAGATCATGCATAATATACAGTACAGTGTGTACAGACCCTGACTGACTGGTACATCCTACAGGTCATTGTTGATTCATACAAACTTGACTTTTCCAAGGTATAGGTGTTTGTTTTCCTCCAGATGTCACAGCACTCTCCACTCAGAGCAGCAGAATGGTATGCAGTTGGTAGACCTTGGTATCAAACTTTAATACTTGTACAAAATGAAAATTTGTTTTAAGAATTGTAGAGTCTTATAAGTTTGCATTAAATGGTCAGTTTTGTAGTCTTGTTTGTTTATTCTGTGATCTGAGGAGGTAATAGGGCGGTGGAAGGAGCACTTTGAGGAACTCCTAAATCCTCTATGGTAGAGGCAGAGCTGGAAGATGATGGGGTATTGTCGTTGATTTCCCTGGAAGTCGCTGAGGTAGTTAAACAACTCCACAGTGGCAAAGCCCCAGGGATTGATGAGATCCGTCCAGAAATGCTGAAAGCTCTGGGTCTGGAGGGGCTGTCTTGGATGGCACGCCTCTTCAACATTGCATGAAAGTTTGGAACAGTGGCAGACTGGGGTGGTGGTTCCCCTATTCAAAAAGGGGGACCAAAGGGCGTGTGTCAGTTACAGGGGTATCACACTTCTCAGCCTCCCTGGTAAAGTCTACTCCAAGGTGCTGGAAAGGAGAGTTCGGTCGATAGTCAAACCTTGGATTGAAGAGGAACAATGCGGATTCCGTCTGGAGAAGGCGTATGACCGGGTCCCCTGTGAAATACTGTGGGAGGTGCTGTGGGACTTCCAATCTCTGTATCTCCAAAGCGAGAGCTGTGTCCAGGTTCTCGGTAGTAAGTCAGACTCGTTCCAGGTGAGGGTTGGTCTCCACCATCGCTGCCCTTTGTCACCAATCCTGTTTGTAGTAGTTATGTACAGGATATCGAGGCGTAGTTGAGGTGGGGATGGGTTTCAGTTTGATGGGCTGGGGATCTCATCGCTGCTTTTTGCAGATGATGTGGCCCTGATGGCATCATCCGCCTGTGGCCGTCTGCACTCACTGGATCGGTTCGCAGCTCAGTGTGAAGCGGCTGGGATGAGGATCAGCACCTCTAAATCGGAGGCCATGGTTCTCAGCAGGAAACCAATGGAGTGCCTTCTCTAGATTGGGAATGAGCCCTTACAACAAGTAAAGGAGTTTAAATAACTTGGGTCTTGTTCGCGAGTGAAGGGACTATGGACTGGGAGATTGGTCGGAGAATCGGAGCAGTGGGTGCAGTATTACATTCAATTTATTGCACCGTTGTGATGAAAAGAGAGCTGAGCTAGAAGGCAAAGCTCTTGATCTACCGGTCAGTGTTCGTTCCTACCTTCTACTTTAGTCAGGAAGGCCGGGTCCTGACCAAAAAATAGAGGTCCAGGGTGCAAGCTACCAAAATGGGTTTCCTCAGGAGGGGAGCTGGCGTCTTTTTTAGAGATAGGGTGAGAAGCCATCCAAGAGGAGACCAGAGTAGAGCCGCTGCTGTTTTGCATCAAAAGGAGCCAGTTGAGGTGGTTTGGGCATCTGGTAAGGATGCCCCCTGGGTGCCCCCATAGAGAGGTGTTCCAGGCACGTCCAGCTGGGAGGAGGCCTCGGGGAAGACCCAGGACTAGGTGGAGGGATTATATCTCCAACCTGGACTGGGAACGCCTTGGGATCCCCAGTCGGCGTTGGTTAATGTGGCTCTGGAAAGGAAAGTTTGTGCCCTGCTGGAGTTGCTCCACCAGCAACCCAAGACTGGATAAGTGGACAAAGATGGATGGATGGATCAAATAGTTGCTGATTTTTAAATCATATTTTTGACTTCAGTCTATTTTCTTTTAAGTAGGTAGTAGTTGTTTTAAGTTATTCAGTAAATAAATGAAATCTTGTGTTAAGACTTAAGAAAAAATGACTTCTCTCTTCAGACAGAAAGAGTCCTTCTCCTGATTGAACTGATTTTTAAGCTGATATTGAGGTCTGACTTTGACTGTTTCTTTGCAGACGCGTCAGGGTCAACCATGGACGAGGTTCAGGAGCTTCCACTCTGCAGCTGCCGCATGGAGACGCCCAAGAGTCGAGAGATTCTCACCCTGGCAGACAAGAAGTGCATGGCCACAGAGAGCGTCGACGGACAGCTGACCCGCTGCCAGGGTGCCATACTGAAACATGAAATGATGCGTCCCTCCAACTCTGTTCAGCTGCTGGTTCTGTGCGAAGACCACCGCAACGGCATGGTGAAGCACCAGTGCTGCCCCGGCTGTGGCTTCTTCTGCAGGGCTGTGAGTGTAGCTGCACTTTGATCAGTCTCACTGCAATGTATGTGGACTAACTGGGGGCTACTGTCAAAAGCAGGGTCTACTAAGGGGGCTTCAAGTGTTTTTCTTCACTTGACTTGAAAAAACAATAACATGTGGCCCAAATGATGTGGCAATAAGAGTTTAGGGTGCAGTCCTTTCTTCATATATCACAGCAAACTGTTTTGTTTTTGACAGTTTTTTTACATTGTAAAAACAGTTAATCAGAAAATAATTATTGACATTAAACTTAATGATTAACTGCAGCCATAAAGTGAGATTTTAGAGAAATCTGACTACTACCGCACATGTAACAGTGTTTTTCCTAATGAGCTGACCCCTCACAGTAACAAAGCCTTTGTGTTTTGCTTACGGAGACTTTTGGCTTTTCATTGTGCAGGGGACCTTCATGGAGTGCCAACCAGACCCCAGCATCTCCCACCGTTTCCATGGTGCATGTGCCTCGATGTTGAAAGGTCAAAGCTTTTGTCCGCACTGTGGAGAGGAGGCCAGCAAGGCCAAGGAGGTCACCATCGCCAAGGCTGACACCACCTCCACCGTGCCCTCCACACTCGCCCACGGACCTGACACGCCTGGGCTCCCCGAGGGCCGAGCAGACACCACCACTGGCAGGTAACGTACAGACTGTGGTGCGGCGCTGACTGGCCATCAGGAGATATGGGAATTTCCCCCATGGCCCAGTCATGTTGGGTGCGGTCTTTTTCTCCCAACCCCGGCATTATATATAACCCATGTAAGGCTGGTGGGGCAGAAAAGGTGCTCCAAAAAAAGAAAAAGGCCTTGGCCGGCAGATGCTGCAATATGTGCTAAGATAACAGATTTATAAGCAGTCTCCAGGTGATGATGAGGACAGTGGCAAGGTGCCTTGTGTGAATATTTAGAGTAAATATAGTGTGCTACATGGATGGAAGAGTCAGCTGATTATTGTGCAATCAAGGTGCTCTGTCCTCAAAGGTTCTTTTTGTAGTTTTCTCCACAGAAGATTTGTAAGATAAATGCCCCCAATAAAAAGCCACTCATACACTGCACAGCTAACTACTTTTCCTCCTTTGTGGTCCAGCTCATCTCGTCTGGCTGTGGGGGCTGAAATGAGCGGCAGGGCCGACAGCTCGCTGTCCAATTGCTCTGGACAGGGACTCGACATCTCTGCTGTTCCCGGGTCATCCAGGATGATGGCTGGAACGGGACTCTCTGTCCCACCTACAGTCCCTCAAGGAGCAGTTAGAGAGACTCTGGAGAGTGTCCTGGTAGCTCTCGACACAGAGAAGTAAGTTCTACCACCAAAGTGGCGTCTTGATTTATTTGGACAACCCAACGCTTTGACCTTTTGAGATAAACTTGGACAACCAATCACATTTTTCTCTTTTTATTTTTTATTTTTTTTTATGCATGCTTTGATCAGGCCCAAGAAGCTGCGTTTTCACCCCAAACAACTTTACCTCTCAGCCAAACAGGGAGAACTCAAGAAGGTTGTGCTCATGTTGGGTATGTTAACTCCACCTGTTGTGTTTCATCAGTCTTGGTTCTTTATGTGCATCTAACTTGTGTTTCTATCCAAATGCTTTTTAATGAAATGGTTTCCTTCTCCCGTTTACCTTCCAGTGGATGGTATCGACCCTAACTTTAAGATGGAGTCTCAGAACAAACGCACGCCGCTCCACGCTGCAGCTGAAGGAGGACACAAAGACATCTGCCACATGCTCGTACAGGTAAGACTCTTTTAATGATTCTGTCAGTCCCACCTTCTTCTTACTCCTGTGGTTATAAAAAAGGTCTGTTCAGATCCTCAATTTTATGTTCTAAAATAAAAATGCTGCTCCAGGCCGGAGCGAACGTGGACATGTGTGACGAGGATCAGCGGACACCACTGATGGAGGCCTGTGAGAACAACTACATGGAGACGGTCCAGTACCTGCTAAGAGCTGGAGCCAGCGCCACACACAAGGTAAACCTGCATCTGTTTATGGCTATGGCTACCGTGATGAGTAAAATCCCAACGTAATTTGTTCTTTTAATTGTTTGGCAGCTGTCATACTGTCAGCTATATTCTTGTTGTCCAGAAAACTGAATAGAACGTATTTGAATTAAGATGTTGAAGTGGTTTCAAAACCGATTATTATATTATTTAATCACATGCATATCTATCTATTCATGGAAGTTTATCTTGAGACTTGAGAAATAATTGGATTCTCTGCTGCTCTCAGGATGTTGAAGGATTCACTTGTCTCCACCTAGCGGCAAAGTCTGGCCATTACAGCATCGTTGAGTACATTCTGTCCACAGGATTAATCAACATCAATTGTCAGGTGGGTATAGTTCCACTTTTTCTCCTCCAGTCATTTTGATCCTCTCAGTGATTTCAGCTGCGCTACAGGGCTTTCACATTAGCTATCGGGTGGGTTTTTCCTCACGCACCAGTTGTCATTCAGTAGCATTTAATGCTGCTGTCTAGTACCTTTTCTCTTCCAGCTGATCATATCACATGTGTGGCTGTCTGACCGTACATCGCATATATTGGCTATTGGGGTGGTTTAAACCGTACAGCTGATTGTTAATAATAACTCAGCAGAGTTAAGTAATTAGTTATTAACATTTGACTGTCTGGCCTTTGACAGCACAGCTGATTGAACTTCAATTAGGGCGTCAATTAACTTTTGATGCACCTGAACTGAAATACCAATTGGATCATTTTGCTATCAAGATGACTAGCAAAAATGACTTGCAATTCATGCAAATTGAATGATGCATATGTATAGCATGTCTTAGGTAGTATTGTGTGTGTGTGTGTGTGTGTGTGTGTGTGTGTGTGTGTGTGTGTGTGTGTGTGTGAAAATTTTGTCTGTTGACTTGGATTTGGCTGTTCAATATGACTATTTGACTATTTGTTCCTTATTTTTGACTATCAAGCAACTCTTTATTGTACTGCCAGATTTTTTTAACTGGTTCAGCGGAACATTCAGGGCGACAAGTGAGCCCTCCAAGCTAATGCTTCTTAACGCTAACAACAGTTTGGAAAGCTCTCTCTTCCTCCGGGCATCTGCCTCCGTCTCACTCAGATTCACCCTGGGGGTGACGGGATGACAGAGTGGGAGGATTTTACCTCGGAGAGCTGCATGAAAGCGAGGAGTGCTTTCTCTGTAGTTCCCCACAAGTACACACTGACAAAAGGAAAACAAAAAACAACTGCTCCACTTGATACTGTTATTTGAATCTTCCACTTTCAGGGTGCGGGCCCTGCCAAATTAAAAAAAAGAAGTTTTTCTTGAGTGTTGTATGACAATTAAGTCTTTATGCTAAGCTAACATGCTGCTTGCATGCGTGCGTGTAAAGGATCCGGCTGCGTTGTGTCCTTCCTGTATGTGATTATCTACCTGGCTTTACACATTCGCTCACACAAGAAATGGAGAAACGTTTGCGGCAGCGCATGGGCTTGTGTGGCTGCCCCGCTCGAGATCGCTGCTGGTATGAACCGACAGATTGGATAACATGGGCGGCAAAATGAAAATGGCTCGGCTTTGCAGCTATTCACGATGCTTTCGCAAAACGAAGGACAGTGTCTTTGTTTGAAGTGTTGGACCTTTGGTGCACAAAGGTAGCCATTAGGGCAGCAGTGATGTCACGACAGTCTCCTCGGGTGAAGTTTTGCTTTTATTAATCCCTAGTGGGGAAATTACAATTTACACTCTGTATACACACTTTGTTAGTAATCACACACAGGCCTTAAATACACACACATGCTCAGGACCTATACATGCACTAATGGAGAGATGTCAGAGTGAGTGGGCTGCCAGCTGAACCAGCGCACTGAGCGGTTGGGGGGGTACGGTGCCTTGCTCAAGAACGCCTGGCATTACCCAGGAGGGGAAGTGGCATCTCTCCAGCCACCAATCGCCACTCCTTACGTTTTGGTCCATATGGGGACTTGAATCAACCCTCCGGTTCCCAACCCAACTCCCAACGGACTGAGCTACTGCTATCCCTAATTTCATATCTGCCGTGTACGCACTGTGTGTTACAGCTTTACTTGGCTGATCATTGGTCAGTTTACTGAGCTTAAAAGTATGTATTTCCCCTCAGGATGATGGAGGTTGGACAGCCATGATCTGGGCAACCGAGTACAAGCATGTGGACCAGGTCAAGCTGCTTCTGTCCAAAGGAGCCGACATCAGCATCAGGGACAAGGTTGGCTAAGGAGTCTGTCCACTCTGCATTTCACATGCTTTACAGAAGAATCCAGTATTGGGTCATTGTTGGTTCATGCTGTTCTTTTTTTTTTTCTAGGAAGAGAACATCTGCCTTCACTGGGCAGCGTTCTCAGGCAGCGTGGAGATCGCCGAGCTGCTCCTAAACGCCCGCTGCCACCTGCAGGCTGTCAACATCCACGGAGACTCCCCTCTACACATCGCCGCTCGGGAGAATCGCTTAGAATGTGTCACGTGAGTTGCTGCCTCCAGGGAAAAAGACCAAAAATACATTGCTTTTTTAACTACAGTAAAAAAAAACAACAACGTTTTTTTAACGTTGTCCAGAAGTGGCTTGTTGCTGATAATCAGAAGAATGTGGTCTCCCCAGGCTTTTCCTGACTCAAGGAGCTGATGTGTTTCTGAAGAACCGTGAGGGAGAAACCCCTCCAGACTGCTGCAGCCACAACTCCAAGGCCTGGGCGGCGCTGCAGGCCAACAGGAGGGAGAGGGACGCCAAGAACGCCAGGCTCTCTCGAGCAGAGGAAAAAGTCCTTCACAGGTTGAAATTATACTGTGAAAATAGAGGTGTTAAAAGGGTGGGTGGGGGGGCTGCTTTGGGGTGGGATAGAATACTATCCAAAAAGGCCTGGGGGAGACGTTCTTCCAAGAGTTAAGACCTGTTCTTTCTTTCTGTGATGGTCTCGCCCCAGTATAAGCCATAACTACATCAGATAATAAAACAAGTTCTTATATTAATACATTTTGTATGCCTTTGTAAACAATGACATTTAAAATGGGTTTAACAGAATATTACTAATCCAAAAGTTAAAAACATTATATATTTTGTACGACCTCTTCTTTAAGTGTGCATGCTTTGAAACCCTCTACACTGCTGCTGCTCAGGTGACCATACAAGACACAATCGCTACTGCCTGAACAGCCTAACTGTTACGAGGGCAATATATTCACGGGGTAGCGTAATTCAGAGGGCCGATTCATATAGATCAACACAGAAGCATAAATCAGGCGTTGGTGACGACGGCAGACGAGTGAGTGTTGCCTGTGAAGCATGAGAGGAGAGCAACCGTGAGCGCGGTCGGAGGTAGTGTAGCAGCTGTGTGAGGGGGGGGGGGGGAAAGCAAGAGGAAAAAGACATAGAGACATGTGCAGTGAGTACAGTAAGGCTGCACAATGTATCACTTTTGTATCGTTATTGCAAAATGATCTGGCGCCAAAAAAAACTTTTCGGAAGTCTGCAACGTTTTACAAAAGAAAATATCAGTAGAAAACTGCACTTTAAAATGTAACTTTCATTCTAAGTAGTGCCTTTTATGTTTAATTTAATGTTCAATGTAACATTTTGGAAACGATTTACTTAGATAAACTCTGCCTTTCTATTGCTTTCAGTATTCTATTATGTTTATTAATCGCAGGTGATATCCTTATTGCAATATTCAGCAAAGATTCAACGATCTTGCATATTGCATATTTTCCTCATATTGTGGAGCCTTAGTTAAAACGTGGAGACTGCAATGAGCACAGAGACTACAGTGTCAGGCACATAGCACACCTTATGGTTTAATGAAATACAATCACACAGAGTCGCACTGCGATTGGATCAATTGTGCAGGCGTACGAAACACCCAGCATTGTTTTGCCACAACCTCTGCATCTGATTTTTCTGTGGTTGACAGCCCCTAACCAACGTCTGCTCTGTTTCCAGTGACATAGCTTTGGGGCAGGAGAGAGTTCCCCTTCCCTGTGTCAACTCTGTGGACAGCGAACCGTACCCAGACAACTACAAATACATCCCTGAAAACTGTGTCACCTCCCCCATGAACATAGACAGGAACATAACACACTTGCAGGTGAGTAAAACAAATTTATTGAGGTATTTGAAAGGAAACAAAAAATATCTTCTTTTTTTTTCTCTGTGATTGGCTGTTAAAGTGATCAATATAATTTTCTCTCTTTATCCATGGCAACCAGTACTGTGTTTGTAAAGAAGACTGTTCGACAAGTATCTGCATGTGTGGACAACTCAGCCTGCGGTGCTGGTACAACAAGGTAAGGATAGATGTCTACACGGACAGAGCACAGTCTTCTTTTAACAACATGTATCAGAAAGTATGTGGACCCCCGAACCTGCCCAAACCCTGAAAAACAGCACCCGACCAAACGTATGTGAGCCCAGCGTCCACATACCATGTAGTGTGTAATAATATTTATCAATCATGCAGTCTTGGTGTGTGTGTGTGTGTGTGTGTGTGTGTGTGTGTGTGTGTGTGTGTGTGTGTGTGTGTGTGTGTGTGTGTGTGTGTGTGTGTGTGTGTGTGTGTGTGTGTGTGTGTGTGTGTGTGTGTGTGTGTGTGTGTGTGTGTGTGTGTGTGTGTGTGTGTGTGTGTGTGTGTGTGTGTGTGTGTTTAGAGTGGTCGTCTTTTACCTGAATTCTGCCGTGAGGAGCCTCCTCTCATCTTTGAGTGTAACCATGCGTGCTCCTGTTGGAGGACCTGCAAGAACCGCGTAGTGCAAAATGGACTCAGGTATTCCAAATTCATCTCAATGACTACGTTTACATGCACATTATCAGTTTTTTGTTTTTTTTACTTATTCTGAAAACAATATTCCGGCTTAAGCTATTGCCATGGCTAATTTAAATGAATATTCCACTAACATTCCTGTTTACATTCAGCTGTGCAAAATATAATTTTTTCATAGTTTTCCCCCAGTGAGGGACTTGTCTCCCTCTTTCATTCCTTCAACCAGCTTTATGAAAAGGTTGCCGTTGCGATGTTTGTGGATATCCAAAAATCTGTTGATACCAAAGTCTTTCGTATTGTTTAGAAGTAGGTGTGTCTCTTCTTCCAACCAGCGATCTGTCTTTTATTTTTAATTTATTTTATACTTATATTAAGACATGCATTTCTACCACAGCCTAGCAAACTATTGGCTAGTTACTTTGTGTACAACAGCCATAGCAACCCGCAGAGCTGACTTTAAGCCGTAAGAGGCCAAATCCCAAATGAGACGGATAGTCCAACTGTGCTCTAATGAGGTCCAAAGAATGTTTCTCACACATTTCTTAATTGGAAAATCAAATTCGGAACATGTCATATTTGGAACAGCAGTGGCATATTAGTGTGCATGTAAACATACTCAATGTGTTCATAAGAAAATCTTGATGCTGCTGTCTTCAGCAGAGCATTGTTGGAATTAGGAGGATCTTTTCTTCTGTTAAGGGATTTCTGTTGTCCAAAGTTGTATAACTCTACAACTTCTATGGTGTTAGAACTGTGCAAGGACAACACTACATATAAAACCTATTGTTATAACTATCTTATAATAAAGGCTGTAAGGGGTTAAAGTTAAATATCTACCCCAGTAGAGAAATCAAAAATAGCTGTGTGTCTTTTCCAGGACCAGGCTTCAGCTCTTCAGGACAAGGAAGAAGGGCTGGGGTGTCCGAGCAGTACAAGACATACCACAGGGGACCTTTGTGTGCGAGTAAGTCCGATTTACAGATAAAACCCTGTTTGTGTGCACCTCACCTTTTCATTTTTTGAACCACAAAGACCACAATACAACATAGCTTGCACCCTTGCTGAACTGTCTGGGATTTAGTAATTAGTAATCACAACACTGAACAGGCATGTTGTGTCACTTTTTCACCAAATATTTAAATAAAGCCTTTACTCTCACACATCGTGTGCATCTCCTGCCAGATGGTAGCAGCTCCCACTGTGAGGCAGCATACTGTACCAGAGATGTAGTTATGCATTCTGCTTCTTCCCATTCAGAATGGCTGTCGGTGTCACTGAGGTGTTGTATTATTGTAACGATTTTCAACTGCTTTTTTTATTTCTTCATCACAACATTTAGGGTTCTGTGTACCATTTATAAAAATAAATAAAAAAACTACAACACATTGGCTAAGAAAATACTAGGGACGTCCTGATGCCTGGGCTTTGTGTATCTTAGACTTTCTTTCAACTGCGCATCTCATTTACAGTTGAGCGAGATTTCGTTAGAAAGCTAAAAAAAAAGGAAAAGAAACAGAAGACAAATAAAAAGAGAGAGGGTATAATTATAAGTGAGCTAAATAAAGTGTGTGCAATACAAAAATTGAAAATGTATTATTATAAGACGATTATGATTAGTGCAAATATCAATAGCAGCAGGATGTATTGCAGTAAAAAGAGTGATATAAATTAAAAGTTACATTCGTGCAAATAGGGTTCACAGTGTCCATGTAAAGTGAGTAGTGTTGAGTAGTGTCCCTATGAAGCTGTTGTGGATACCCCACATTATACACACGAATATCTACACACTCTAAACAGAAACAATATAGACAGGTTGAGGCACAGGAAGAGTGCAAAGTATGCGGGAGTACATTTTGATAGTTATTATTGTAATTGTGGAGCATAGTGCAAAGAATGCTGGAATAAATAGTATTATGTTATAATATTACAATATGAGCAGTATGATCAGCTCTGAAATAGAGAATGAGAATGATGAATAAATAAAAAGTGGAACCAGTAAACAAGTGCTGGTTAGAGAGAGTGTTGCTGGGTTATTAGACAGGTTATTGACATGTTGACAGCATCAGTGCTGACGGCTGACCTGCTTTTGAACAGGTACGTCGGTGAGATCATCTCCGAAGCAGAAGCAGAGATGAGGCAGAATGACACGTACCTGTTCAGCCTGGACGATAAGGTAAAGCACCAATAGATGATTATATTACACATGTTCTAAAATGGAAAGACACCAATTCCAACTGGTTACTACTTTAACATGATGTCTTCTTTATATCAGCCATGCAGACCTGTCCTTTCAGCTCTGCAGTTTAAAATTATTTATTTTCCCTCCCAGCCACGAGATCTATACTGCATCGATGCTCGTTTCTATGGAAACATCAGCCGCTTCCTAAATCACATGTGCGAGCCCAATTTGTTTGCCTGTCGAGTGTTCACGACGCACCAGGACCTCCGTTTCCCACACATTGCCTTCTTCGCCAGTGAAAACATCACGGCTGGAGAGGAGCTTGGGTAACATGATTTTATTTTAATTTAGCTTTTTACCAATTTAAGACATTAGGTCTTTTAGACACAGGATTTGAAACTGAAATGTGTGATGCCAATGATGATGGCAAAATGATATACTAACAGATTAAGCTTGAGAATTGACCCAATTGATTGTGGTGTTGAGTTAGGACCGCGATACACGGTGATTCTGGCCTGATACAGATTGTATTAAGAGCTGTGTAACTCAGCGGGACATGCAGTGAACACTTTGGGTGTTCAACCCCCGAAATCAGATAAAGGCATGTTTTGATTTTAATGGCAGCACTCTACTATAATCCAGTGCTTTTTCTCCCCCGCTCCCCCTCTCAGATTTAACTACGGCGACGACTTCTGGGAAGTCAAAAGCAAGCTGTTCAGCTGCGAATGCGGCTCGTCCAAGTGCAAGTACTCATCCACGGCCATGGCGTCGCTGCAGGCGGACAGCACCCCGGGGAACCAGCAGCAGCCCAGTGCGTCTCCCGACACCAGCTCTTCCAACGGTCCCTCCAGTCCCTCCTAAGCCCGCCTTCACACTACGCTTCGTTACATGTACGCAACTGTCGGACACACAAGGACGGCTGTCTCCATCCTCCTTGAACGTTAAACTTTTTATCAGTGAACTTGTACTGTATCTTCACTTCTGATTTATAGAACCATGGACCGCGGACCTTCATGAGAACCTGTAAAACGTTGTCACACAGATGCACAATCAAATCCTGGAAGAACTTCCTGCTCCTTTTATTCCACCTTGTGTACCATGAACAGCAGGGGGCAGCAACACATCACGCACAGCAAATCATAGGGACAGACAAGTCTTTACATTTCCTACATAACTTCACTGCGATGGAGAACTGTGCATTTTGTCCTTTTTATTTGTTCCTTTTTTTAAGATGATTGTTTGAACTGTTAAATGGCTTTTCTTATCAAGTCATGATCAAGGAACTTTGGGGGATGAGGGTATCATTGTCTTTTGCAAAGACAACCTCAGCATACAGCTGAGTTTCACTTATTTGGCCTCTGCGGTCATTTATCATGAACCATTCCGGCGAAATTAGATAAATATCCAACTATTTTGCCACTTCTTTGTGTCACTTCATCAACACTTCTTTGTTGCAGTGTTTCAATGCGTCATAGTTGATTATGAATTGATGAATTAACTGAAATGATAGGAAAGACAAAATGTTTCTTTGAATTTGTTACTCAAGCGGGTATAGAGAAAGATGCCGTTCCATTCCTCAGAAATGAGGCATTTCTAGTCTGAATAAATTGAGCGTTTTTATTGAGCATGTTTAAGGGGATCGTGTCAGACATTTTGCCTGTTTGGCAAAAATTGATTGATTAAATTGAAGTGGACTTTAAAAAATGAGGAAATGGTGCTGTCAAAGGTTTTTACTTTTGTTTTCATTTTTATTACCCAAGTGAACATAGTTTGTAAGATAAGAGAATGTTTTAAGTTTTTTATTTTAACTCCAGTTTTCTAATCGTAGTTACTGTAGGCTACTTTTAATTTTGTTTCCTGATTTTGCCGACAGAAGCCAACCCGTCTTTTTAAATGTTAGTAAACTAACTGTTGTGCAAGGTCTTGAAAGATAAAAAAAAAAAAAAAAAAAGGTTATAAAAATGCACTTCATAAAGTTCTGTTACATATTTCTGGACCGTGAACCATCCATCTAATTGGTTGTATCTTTTTCAATAAATTTACTACTAATGCATTTATTCTGATACGCTCTACCTGTTGACGTTTCTCTTAGAAAGCCTGCCTATTTTCCTCAGTGTTACCTAAAAATGTTGATGCAGAATTTTAACTTTCTGCAGTTCTGTCATTTTGCAGATTTCCTTCAGGTCCGGGTAGAGCTTGCTTTTTAGGTCCTTATCTTGTCAAGCACAGACCCATCACTCAAAGCCTGCAGTCACTTTGACCCTGCAGGAACCGAGCAGCAGTAGCTCAGTTTTGACAGACGGGCCCAGGGCCCAGTTCTGAAATATTGGAGCAGCTGTGGCATTGGAGCTGCTGACACTTCCTGCACCCAGTTTGGATTTTCAAAGCCTCTATTTTGTGCCATAATTTCAGAGGGCTGCTAAAGAGTGCATTTCAAACGGATAGAAGCTTTAAATAAACAGTGGTGGAAGGAGTAGCTCAACGAAGCAATGCTGTTTTATTTTTCAAGTTCAACCCATGTTGATCAGAGATGGCCATCTATTGGCTAAAAAAATAAAGGAAATGCTTAACAAAGAACTTCACTGCAGGTAAAATTAATGGATTCAGAATTCAGTTTCAATTCAAAAGTACAGGTTTTAGGACTAAAAGGCACATGTAAGATGATTAGGGCCAGTTGTAAAAATGTATTTGAGTTTTGAGTCTAATGTCAAAATTCGGAGTTAAATGTACTTTAAAGTCAGAATTCTGAAGTATAAAAGCATTTTATTTAAAACAGAGCGCTTAACAAGTGAGAAGAAGCAATATAATGAATTAAAGACAAAACAGTATTTCTTGTTGAAGGTCCACAGGTGTTTTCCCTAATTTGACTGATTAGACCTAGTTTCAGGAATGTGGAGGCGTACGCAAATGTGCTTGATTGACATCTTCCATCACTCTTTCTGTAAAGTCTTAGCTAGTTTTAGCATGGTAGCATGCTACACTACACAACGTACAGCTGAGGCTAATGGACATGTCGTAAGCTTTTTCAGGTATTTGGTCATGAATTGATTTAATTGTCTGTACCAAACTTTAATTGCAATTCCTCCAGTTTTTTTATTTATTTATTTGATGTTTAACACTCAAGACCAAAGTGTTCCTGGCCTGACAATACCATCTAAAGCCACGCTGCTAGCAAGGTTAAAATGCGCATAGATATCGATGTGTTCTCATGCTAAACCAAGCTAAACCTAATAAATTGAAAAATGCCAGTATTAATATCTTGTTCCGCAAGGGCCTTTTAAGTAAAGCTGCTGGAATAATTTACAACTGAAAAGTTAAAAGAGCTAATATTCCGCCAAGGAAGAGAGTCTCAAAATGGAAAGAGTGCAATGCTTTCAGGTGAGGTAGGCTAGCTACTTGAGTAGGCTACTCTTCACTCAAGGAAGAAAGTTGTTAAAAATGAATTATTCAACAGTTATAGTAATAAAAACCAAGAGGATTTGGATTGAAAATATCGCCTGTAGCACCAATGTGAAGAAAACACAGCAGGAAGCGAATAACTGTAACATGTGCAGGCCCTTTAGGTCTCATAAACTGGCCGATGATTGCTCCCTTCCTGGTTAGCAGGGCGGACAGCGAAAACAGAGCCGATAATTGAATCAGGGACATTTCTCCTCGAGCATGGAAGACGTTTGGTCTGATAACAAGGTTCCTAACTGGCCGGACAGGAAGCGGCCTTTCCGCATTCCAAGGTGGGAGAAACTTTTTTTTGTCTTTGGTGCCCCTGCCCCGGTGCCTCCTGCAGACAGACATATAGTACACGGATTGGGTGATGGTCAAAGAGTTGCTTTATGCCACTGTTCACTTGGATTTATGTCGGTAACCCTGGAGAGCAGTTATGAAGAGAGCACTTCCTTACAACTCCAGATGGCAAGAGAGACGATCCACTGTGGTTTATGGTACGTTCATACCTTATAATTATTAATGAATCTTTATTAGTCCCATAAGGGGAAATTACAATTTTCATTCGGTTGTTATTACACACAGGCCTGAATCAGACACACACACACACACACACACACACACACACACACACACACACACACACACACACACACACACACACACACACACACACACGGTACCTATACATGCACTAACGGAGGGATGTCAGAGTGGGGGTGCTGACCATGGAAAGGCGCTCCTCGGTGCCTTGTTCAAGAGCACCTTGGCAGTGCCCAGGAGGTGAACTGGCACCTCTCCAGCTACCAGTCCACCACCATACTTTGTTCCGTACGTGGACTTGAACCAGCGACCCTCCGGTTCCCAACCCAACTCCCAGTTACTGCCACCTTCTGAGGGTTCCATTGTTTTTATTGTATTAATAATCAGTAAGGTAGAAAATCCACAGTAACTGTTGGCCCCTGGGCCAAAGTGACAATCGGGGCCTCACAAGATTAGGGATCCCAAGATGATTAACAGGATAGAAATGCTGAAAATAATTTCTGCAAAACCAAAATTGTTATATTATTTTAATTTATATTATTTATTTTTCTTTCATCTTCAAAATATTTAGTTGTTTTCATGTGAATGACTGTGTGATGGAAATTATAAATCAAAGATTCTAATAATTTTCTTCAGTTTAACAGTTCTTTTATTGACTGTTAATGCAATGCCATCACATTACTGTTCAAACACACACCAGTGAGGCTGTGTCTGGGCTGAAAAACAGGCCTGAGGGGTCTATTCAGGGGAATTAGCAGTAAAACTGAATTGTGATTATCAAGCGAGATCATGGCAATGTTGAAAAAGTCCACAGAGGTTTAAGATAATACCCCCCTTTCTTATGAAAGGATGTGTTTGCAGCTTTGCAAGGCTCTTTATTTGATATGGATAGTCTATTCTGGGTAATGGCCCCAAATCCTTTTTCACAGCAGACATTTTGACTTGACACAGCAGAATAGCACAGATGTTGTATTAATAACTATGGCTCTGTTCTATTCAAGGCAACGTTTAAACGTGGTCGGCCATTTTCATAGATGGACATTTCAACCTCTCAGTTTTCAAAAATAACATGATGCACACCTGTCAGTTTTCAGAACGGTGTTTGTTTACATGTACCTGTGTGTATATGCCGTCGAGAGAATGCCAAACCTGTAGGTGGCAGTGTAAAGAGAAGCTCAAGCCTACGTTAGCCAGTCAGAATTCTGAAAATAGTAACAACAGCAACTCATCACTTCCTCTCTCTTCTCTTCCTCAGATGCTTAAACCTCTGTTTGTCTCACTTTACATGCAAACAACGATTTCCAAAATCTCCTGTCTGTCCAGAGTTCTTACAAAAACTCGATTTCAGAGGTGAATTCTCAGTTTTGCCTGTAAGCAAAGGGCACAAACAAAGAAAAATGTCAGTTTTTCAAAATAACCATGCACGTGTAAATAAGGCCCAAGTGTCCTAGTTAGCAGCTACGGTGTTTCAGGGATCCAGCATGCAGAGTACCAGGACCCTGAAACTGCTAACGGCTAAATGGAATTCAGCCATCATTAATCTTTATTAATTACACCTGTGCTTTTCCTATTGGGGCATGTCAAAATGTCTGTTTAAACACACCTGTTGTGTCTTGGCTCACTGCCCAAAGTAAAGAAGCAGAAGACCCAATCCTCAATCCTCAAATACCTCACAGGTGAGCATTTAAATGGAAATTCGTTATTAGGAATAGCCCCTTGAGATGTGACATCTCGTGTGACATCTCGTTTTCGAGGGGGTTAACGTATCCAGCGGTACGCGCAGCCACATCGGGCTCCTTGAAAGCACTTTCAAACCATTTGTTTTTTAGAGAAAAACAATGAACCTCGATGACAACCTGATTCACCCCCACCCAGAATACAAATCATTGTATATCTATAACAAGGGTTTTAGGTATTAAACATCAACTGCTGGAGGGCCTTGTGCCTTGACGGCAGCTAAACTGCATCCATTAGCATTACAATAAATGAACACTGTATGTTGCAAATACTTGTTGCTCACTGCAGGTAGCTGTCTTCACAGATAAGAGTATCCCTAAAAAAGGTGACAGCTAAGAATTGACCTCGCTAGCCAAAGGGAAGCTGTGTATTTAGCCACTTTTTTAACACTTTCTTTTAAAATAAGACAGATGCTGACTTCCTAAAGTTATTTTTATATTGTACAACATTTAAAATTGGATGTCCACAAATCAGAAATGGCACGATGTCTTCCGTCTTCCTGTTGGGAGGAATGTACTCTGCTTTGGAACCTGAGGGCTTCCAGTTCAAGTTGCAGCACGGACCAAGTACGGCGTGTGGACTGGCAGCTGAAGAGGTGCCAGTTTACCTCCTGGGCACTGCTGAGGTGCCCTTGAGCAAGGCACCGACCCCTTAACTTCTCCAAGCACTGTGCTGCAATGACACATCATTCTGACATCTCTCCACTTTGATGCATGTGTGTGTGTTCATCCCGAAAAAAATAACAGCAGAAGGAGTAACTACTTCATGAATTTCTTTCTTTTCCCTATCGCTCCCAGCGGTACGTGCAGCCACCTTGGGTTCCTGGAGGATGCTCACCTTGGGAGCAGAGTACGAGGATACCTGGGCTCCGTCGGCTGACAGGATGTGCCGTCCCAGTCAGCAGGTGGAGGAGAAAGCGGGGCCTGTCGAGGGAGCAGACACCGGCGCTGGAGACCCCGAGGGGCGGTCGTGGAGAGCCGGTGATACCGACGCCGTGCCCAAGTATGACACAGTTATACACCTGGACGGGCAGGGCAGCGCGGGAAAGAGAGACGGTGTGCGTCAGATCGTCAGGAAGCACGAGACCCTAAACAGCACGCCATGGCCCCGTGGGTGAGTCATACAAACCTTTACACTTAATATTAGCTTTTAGGTTTCAGTCTTGGAATACTACATGGCCCCTTAGGCCTATTGGTTCAGTGTTACAAACAATTGAAGCTAGCCACATTAGCTGTGTAGCATGCCAAAGTTCACTTATACAGTAAAACAACTAAAAGGTGGCCAAACTTGCAGCTTCCAGGTTTGAAGATGGGTCCCTTGCCAGCCGCTACAGTCCATCCTGAGCATTAGTTTTGAAGTCTGTCCTGCTGTGGATCATTACTGAACCCTCGCTGAGGAAGAGTTTTCCAGTTGTTGTTAATCCATTGGGTTTTCTTTCCCATGTGAGGACATGAAGGCTTGTTTGTTGGTTCTTGCAGCCAACAACATAACAGGTGGCGTGCCTTGCTCCTGCCATGTTACCAGCAGCATCTCATCCACAGGAAACCACAATGGCTGCCCTCCACTCCATCCACAGCTTTGTTTTAGGGTGGGCCAAACTAGTTCGGTGGGCATTATGTGCAGTGATTTGTAAAGTGACATTTTGATTGGCAAGTTACCAAAACCAGTATCAAAATTAAAGTCAATATTGCAATATCACATTTTGTCAATATTGTGCAACCCTAAAGTAAAGGCGGGGGGTTTAAACTTTAACATCACAAAAACCTAAAAAAAAATACTAAAGGAAAAACCAAAAAACATAATAGGGCTTCTTTAACTAAATATATTAAGAATATTTAACATAAGCACAAAAGTGAAATAATAAATGTAATTAAACTAGGTTTTGCCATAGGCGGAACCTCTATAAAACCGGGCCTGAAGATAAGTAAATGAATAATAACAATAATAATGAAGGCTTTCCTCATGTCACCGCTCAGCCAATCAGAAACCCGTCATTACACATTGTGTTTTAGTTGTGCATGTTCCCAAACACATATTTCACATAGATTGGCAAAAACTAGTTGACAATGACAAAGTAAGCCCAGAACTTTGCGGGCTCGTGGAGTTCTCGGGGGCTCTGGGGAAGGCGGCCCTCTTTGTCCAGCTTGTAATGGGTACTTTATTAGTCCCGCAAGGGGAAATTACAATAAGTAACTTAGCCTTTTACACTAGATCAGGGGTCTTCAACATGTTTTAAGCCAAGGGCCCCTTAAATGAAAAGGAGATGGAGCAGCCCCCCCCTCCCTAGATATTGTATGAACTGAAGTTGCATATTAAATTGGGCCTACAATAAGGTTTAAGGTAGCCTGAAGCCTTTATACATATATTTTTTACATACAATTCTAAACTAATTTGAATATCCTAATAATTGTTGGTATGATTTTATAAATCCTGTTTTATGTGGGACAGTGAGTCCTTAGGATTAGCGGTCACTAAGGCCATCCACGGATATCCGTGGATGGCCTTAGTGACTACCTTACCTTAAGGCCAGTAAGAAGTGGGGATTTAAATCAATAATTTGGCGGTCCACCTGCACTGACTCTGAGGACCCCCTAGGGGTCCCAGTGCTCCTGTAGAAGATCCCTGTATTAGAGTAGTAACAAGTAGCTGTTTGTTGGCAAATTGGGCTGTACTATTTACAAATGAATCTCCAGTTCACTGGGTATTTTCCATTGGATATTTAATTTCAAAGACAACATTACAACAATAGCAATGTAAGCACAACATTGGATAGAGAAGACAGTTGCTGTTGTATTCCTCCTGCAGTGCAATAGCTGAACCACTAGATGGCTCTTCAGCCGGACCTGGACCATTTGTGATTAGGATTTGGCTGCAGATGAAAACAAAGCTGACACTATCTGGCCAAAAGTATGTGGACACCACTGCCCACATACCTCTCATGTACCTTTTCTGTTTACTCATGGTGAAGTGTTTATGTTCACATACTTTTGAACATACATTTTATGTGGATTAAATGGCAAAAAAACAAGTGAAAATGTAGAAAAGTAACTTATTATCTGCTATGTTGTGTGCCTCTTGGGGGGGGGGGGGGGGGGGGGGGGGGGGGAGATAAGAGTTGCGGAGTGAATGCTAATACACGCCTTAAATCTACAGTGAATGACCAAGTATAAAGTTTTTGAGGTTGCATGTGGATCCATTTTCTAGATCTCATTTTGAAAAGCATGACCATCATCTACGGTAAACGCAACACACAAAATGTTCCCAACGGTAATTAACGTTCATTTAAACAGGCTATCATCTAAATTTATAGTGGTCTGTGAATCCCTGTAGCCACCATCAACATGGCTGCTCTATATCCTTCCTATAATAAATAACTCACTCCTGACATATCCAGAAAGAGAGTAGTTTATTAAAACACACACACACACACACACACACACACACACACACACACACACACACACACACACACACACAGCCTGTGAAATAGATTAATTTAATATTTCCATTGTTGCCAAAAGCTACATTTAGGCTCTTATCATCCTCCTCATCTTCCAACACCCCCCACATGGCTCTGTGCCACCCTGATTGGTTCACTGGTCACACTGATGGCCCTCGCCACCTCGCTCCTATATCGTATTCGATTTGTGTGACAGCAGACTAAGAACTCACTTAAGGAGTTGAATATCTTTATGTTTGCACTATGTTTCTTTAGAGAAGGAGAAAGCAAAACATTAGGAATCATGTTTTCTTTGGAAACAAATATTTGTTTCTTTAAACATAATTAACATTCACAGAGAAACAGAGTGTATTATCTAGGAATATTCCCACGTACATTATCTACCAAGTCCTGTGTAGAGCAGCCGATCAGCTGTAGTGCACTTTGCTGACACCAAGCCTGGAGGGCAGTCCCATTCAGGCCCACAGAGGTCATAACGTCTGCATAATATGTAAAAACCATAGTTTTTGTCTTGTCATTATCTCAGTAGATATACAGTTAATACAATTACACAGAGCTTCTGCACTACTTATAAGTTCCTCAGAAATGCACAGTGTAGTGCAGAGCTTCTGTTGGAGAGCACTTGCTGTAGTCAGTAATAACCCAGTGTGCTGTCTGGTGTCCTGGAGAGCCTGGTCGGCTTAACAACTCAAAAATCATACAAAAACATGTGCTATCACCTTGATACATCATGACTTTTACTAATTTTAGGACCTTAAAAATATGAGTTGGAACCGTGGTTTCAGAGGTCCACTATAGAAAATGTCTTACCTTCGTTTGGGGTCTCAGAGACCTTGGCTTTAAAACATGGTTATATATTTTGCACTATGGATGGATGCAGCACTACCCCTTTAAAATCACAAATATCTGTATTTGGATTTCTGTATTTGATTTTTTTTTTACGGCCGTGTGCTTCGTGTCGTCCCCCCTTTCTCACTCCTTTCATACCCAAACCTGTGCTATCAAATAAAGGCCTGAAATGCCAATAAAAAGGGTCTAACAGGAACAGGGAGGTAACCCGGACCTTAAACATCAGTAGTGTCCCCATGCAGGATCAATATGTACATTTCTATGTGATTGACTTTTGGCAAATAAAATGAATATATACAAAAGTATTTTGTAACAATGCTTTCTGGTATTTTTTCACCTTCAATAAGGGTGCGAGTCCAGTTTTAGTGAAGGGTTGCTACTTTAATAACTGTCTGTTAGGTTTTAATGAGGTATTAAAGAAGACAAAATGTTTGAGTTTTAATCCATTATTATTTTGACACTGTGGGACCCCAAACAGTGAAGATATGAAGCTAATCTGAGATTTAAAAAAAAAAGAGTGAAGAGTTCATTTGCAAGTAGATGAAAGCCATTTTTTAAATGAATAACCTTTTGGCATTTCATTGACTGCACACTGATTATTTTTTGGGCATTTTCAAGCTTTATTTTGGGCAGGACGGGAAGAAATGAAAGGGGAGAGAGAGGGAGCCGGCCGCTGCATTGAGGAGCAAACCCCTGTACCTGGGCGCCCGCTCTGCCAACTGAGCTATCCGGGCGCCCAATGTAAGATAACTTATTAAGACACTAGTTTAATATACCCTGGATAGCACACACAATGTGATGACTACTGATTTACATCCACATTCTATACTTAGGTTTTCATTTACATTGTAACTGTTTGATTCTGTCAACAACAAGGTAGGTATGCAGACATTACTTTCATACATGAAGCGTGACTTTATTATCTATTGAGTTCACGTAACTTACTGAGAAAACCAGTCTGACTTTAGCTTGAGTTGCTTTCAGTCCGAATGTGGTCAATTACTATACTTTTTTCTCTTTTTTAATGAGCTGCCATCCTCTGTTTAGAACACACGTTTCCCCTTGATGACGCTAAAGGAAGATTGATGAACCCTCATGTATGGACCCGCAGGGCTTTTGTGAACTTGATTAGTTTTACAGTCTCTCTTACGAGCAGCCAACCAACAGACGCTGAGCGCGTCTGTGCGCTCCAGTCACCGATTGGCCAATTTTGGTCACATGCGCTCTTCCTTATTCCTCTGAGGACTCGCTATATAGCCTTCAGCCCCCATACAGCGAGCGATCACACAGAAATCACAGGATGCTGAATTGGCTTGCGGTATTGTTTTCAGCTGGGGAAAGGAAACGGAGTAATTCTGGTGTTTTGTGACGCTCCTGCTGCTTCTGCCTGACACCCTGAACGTTTCAACTGGTGTTAGGATGCTGACACGATGCTGTCAGGATTTTAGACAGAGACAGGGTGATTTGGTTTTAATTTCAGCGTGATTTTTCTTTTCCACTCAGAGCCTGGCTGGCATGGATGCAACAGCCTCAGCGAAGTGAATCACATTACAGCTGAAGTGCTTTTCTGTTGCTTTAAACTTTTAGGTTTAAAAATTCCCTGAAGATGAATGGCTGGAAAGGATCAGGAGGACATGGTTTTCAATGAGGCAAACATTAATTTTCGCAGCGCTTTCTGTACACTGTGGTTTGGATGAAGTGTGTTTGTGATGCGGTTCCCCTCCATTTCCACTGACACCAGTTTGGATTTACCCTTTTGGATCTGTCCGTTTCCAGAATGGCTCGCTTCGCAGATGATCTACCCACCCGCTATGGAGGAGGCGCAGGCGGCGGGGGGAGAGGCGCACCGGGCTCCGGGAGAGGGGGAGCCCGGGGTGGTGGCGGCGCTCCGGGTGGCCAGAGGGTGTACAAGCAGTCGATGGCCCAGCGAGCCCGGACAATGGCCATTTATAACCCGAACCCTGTCAAACAAAACTGCCTCACTGTCAACCGCTCCCTCTTCATCTTCCGCGAGGACAACCTCATCAGGAAGTATGCTAAGCGAATAACCGAGTGGCCATATCCTTCCTAAGCAGTAGCACCACGCACAGAGCAGGTGCATCTGGAGCCTATAACCTGTCTGTCTGTCTGTCCTTGCTTGGCAACCACACACACACACACACACACACACACACACACACACACACACACACACACACACACACACACACACACACACACAGGTTTAAAAAGCGGAAACGCACCACCGCCCGCAGGCCTATTAGTCAGGCTGTTGTGTTTCTAGGTGCTGGTGTGGGTTATATTATTCTGTCCGTTCAGTGGCTGTTGATTGAGCAGTTATTTTCCCACTGTGGAGTAGCAACAGTGTCTTTCTTTCTTCCTGACTGCACCTGCCGCTCCGCTTCTTATCTGTGGTCAACATGACACAAAGATGTTCTCTCAATAGGTGCGGGCAGTGAAAAGACTTCACATCCGCCTTTTGTGTCGCCTTTTCTATTCTCCAGCTCAGCGCGGAGCCTTAAGGCGTCCACGTCGACTGATAAGTTTTGTCAAAATGTCAGCTGTGACTGTCTGCCGGGCAGACCTCCCAGCGTTAGTTAATAACGATCAAACGATCGACGCAACTAGAAGTCAGTAAAAAGCTGCGTGCGTAAAACGGCAGCGAGTTGGTGATGTGGCTGCTACACTGACATCCCTCCGGTTCTCCACTCATGTCTTTCTTATGAAAGGGCGCAGTTTGTTCTGGAGGAAGAGAGACCGGGTCCAGTAGCAGCACCGCCTCGTTGTCACGGGTAGGAGCCCTCTCCATGGTGCTGAAGTCGCCCACGTTCACAGCTCCACGCCACACTTTCAACGCTTCAAAAATGTCCACTTCAGCGAGTCAACCTTAGTACTGCCAGAGTGACATTTTCAGCGTGTGTCTGAGGCGGTTTCATCTAATTTAAGATGGGGAAAGTGTCCAATTCTTAAAGTAAGATTAAATCCACAATAGCAGCCCATGAGGACAAGTCTGGATCTGTGATTTGGTGTATAAACAAATTTAAAAAAAGATTGTTTCATAAGCAAAATACATCTTTTGACCCGTTTGCACATTAACATGGACAATTTCCATACTCTAAAAAGTCCTCAATGTCATAAATCCAGCCAGTGCCTGTTTTGCAGTGGAATTATAATGCTTGGAAGACGTCCATGCTGTTTACCAACCCAAGGAGAGAGCTGGATCTGCACTGTGGTGACAGTGAGAACAACATTAGCTGTAATAGAATAACAATGACTATCAATTTATCTGGACTTCCCACACCATGGAACCAAAAGAAAAACTCACAGGAAACTTAAAATCACGTCGCCATTATGCTCATTCCCTTTTTAAGTCTACTGCTTGGAAAACAGTGTTCTGGTTGCATAATCAGGTGTGTTATGTGTGATAATCCTACATCTTGGCCTTAATGGTCATAAGCGTCCTATTCCCTTGCAATTCTGAGGCTCTCAATAGGCCCTGACCCGCAGGCAATGACCCAGTGAAAATGGATTACAAAATGAGCCAACCATTGAAAATGGTTAGAATTGGTCAACCATGTGGAAAGACCATGAGCGCATGTATAGGATGCTTTTATTCCATAAAGCCTTCAACTGGAGCCGGATGAAAGATATATGCTTTAGAGGACAGATTATGTCTAAATGTAGGTATTTTTTGTCATACAGCAACGTGTTTTTATCAGACAAAGAGTTAACAACCTCGATTGGCTACTCTTTGTACTCATGGTAAACACATTTAACCTGTCTGAAAAGTCAGTCTTTAAACATTCCATATGTAAATGTTATTTATGATAAAGTTGTGAAATGAAATTAATGCAACAATCTCTCTTTAAACTTCTCCTTAACCCTCTCACTCCATTTGAGTACATGATCCTGGCTACAATTATCGCCAACTGCATCGTTTTGGCCCTGGAGCAGCATCTACCTGCCAGCGACAAGACACCCATGTCAGAACGCCTGGTAAGTGCTTCAACGTGCCGGAGGTCACTTCCCTTAGACAAAGAGCTTTTCAACAGCAGTCGGCTAGTCACACAGATATGGAGCGTAATCAAAGTACTACCCCGGAAGGGTTTTTCCTCTAGCTCCTCAAGTAAGCCATCAGAGCCTCTCTGTGAGCTAGCCTGTTCCCCCTAGCTTCTCAGTTTAAACTAACATTTGAATTTTGACAGTCAAGTCAAGCATAGCTAGCCAGTATCCAAGACTTTATGTTGGAATAGAGAGCCAGAGACATTACAAAGAGCAACAGCTTGGTGTGAAAAAACCCAATGAATTCCTCTCATATTCAACCACCTGCTTCTGTTTTTTTCCCTGAGTTAATCCGGCATCTGCGATGCAAATTTAACAGTGAAGATGTTACAACCAGGAAAACGTAAAAAAAGGTAGCATTCAGGAACCTGAGAAAGAGATTAGAGTGGCTACACAAAGGAGTAAACAAGCATCCTCGTCCCGTGTCCTTCCACCTCAAGGATGTAATACAACAAGAAGCCTTTTAATCAGAAACAGGGATCAGCTATTATTCATGAAGCTCCGTCCTCAGAGTAGGACGTGTGCAGTAAGTGGAGGCGATCAGAAGCTTTTCAGTATGTATTTCAGATTTATGCTGGTTTTAAGCGCCAGGATCTTTAGGGATTTTCCCAGCCGTTTTGCAAGTGTATTTATAATTTAGGAGTATTTTAGATGTATGTATAATAGATGTTAACATACTACTTGTACATGCATTTATCCAGGCATTCCCCCAGCCCTGTCATTACATAACACATTCAATTGTTTTGTCTGTGAATCTTGTCTTTGTGTAACGTGCCAAAATGAATATACTTAATGACACATTGAATGTCTATCGATGTTGAAATGTGCACGCTCCTGCGGCTTATCTTTGTGGCCAGGAAGAGCTTCCCTGCTTCTTAACATCATTTTACCTGCACAGTCTTCATACTGGATGCATCAACTGTTATTCAACATACATTATCTCTGGATGTTCACTGTAGTCAGCCAGTGCTATAGAAAAGGTCACATTTGTTATAGTGCTAAGGCCTGTCAAACTGCCTTTACATGATTATTTATGCTGAAGCCTTGGGGGGGGGGGGTCGGGTACACTGTCTGTCATGTTATAGTATGCTGGGTGCAAGGAAGGAAAAGCGAAGGAGAGAGGTTAGCGTAGGCATGAGATATCTTATGCCCCGTACATCACCCCAGGCTCTTGCAGATATTAATGGAGGCAAAAGAAAAAGTGTCATGTCATAACCGCCTGATCTATCTCCTTTACTTACAGCAAGGCCCAGGGTTAACCTTCCCACACAGTGCAAAAGACCAAAACTGTGACACACTGTTGAATGTATTTAGAAAAATGAACAGAGTGCCCAAATTAATCATCTCCAGTCGTGTGTGGTGCATATGCTCTCGGTAGGAAAGAGCCCTTTAAAACAGAAATATCTTTGAGTACGTTTACATGCACACAGATATTCCACTATCATTCCGAATATGAAAATATTAAATGAATTAGATACAGGTCATGTAAACGGCATATTCCGGTCTAGCCTATACAGCGCATTTGGAATATGCATCTCAGTCTGGGTTTTTACCGCAGTTTACGGCCTCGAGGGTCACTTGAGCACGTCCCCCTCTGGTACTGCCCAGTTCCATTATTCCATGCTTCATTTGTCTTACTGTCACACCAGAGCAGGCACTTTAATGTGTGTCTTTCTGGTTGGTCAAAATGTTGGCCCAAGTACCAGTTGGTTCTTTACACATGCCCTTCGGCTTGGCCATCTAACATCGTTTTACCCCTATGGTTGGACCAAGAGGCCCCAAATTGCCCGTGTGGTTGCTACAAGTGCCGCCAATTCCTTGCTTCATTTTTGCACAATAACACACGAAAGGGGATCTTAAATGACCCAAGGTACCCCTGTGGTTGGTCCAAATCTCTCACTGGTCAACCCAAATGCCCATGAATTTGGCCCAAGTACCCATATGATTGGCCCTAGCTGTTCCTGAGTGCCTCTCACGGCTGTGCTTTCATTTGAACAGCCCAAGTTCCTCTTGATTGGCCAAATTTCCAACCTAGGAGGCCCAAACTCCGCATTCAAGTGCCCAATTGTCCTTCTGGTCGTTATCCATGCCTTTCTGTTTACTCCAAGTCCCCTCCACTTTCCCTCTTCATTTTGCCCCAGTCTCACGTAAGAAAGGTGCACATGCCTTTGTTGTTGCCCCTTGTGCCCCACTGTTCAACCCAAACTCTTCTGTTCTTTTTACCATTTCCCCTACTGCAAGTACCCTCTGCTTTCTTGTTTTCTTTGACCTAGGTACCCCACTAGTTTACCTGAATGTCCAAGCAACCCTTTGGTCTACCCAGGTAGCTTTGTTGGCTTGGTTACCCCAATGGTCAGCCATAGAGCCCCTCTGCTCCAATTGCACAGCACCAGTCAACTTCTCTGGTGTGGTAATGAGGCACAAATGAACCAAAATTTGCTCTCATCAATTTAAGTTACTTTTTTAAATTTATTTAATATTTATTAAGTGAGCAGGCCTGAGGCTGTGTTGATTTGACATTGCACTTAAGATCATACTATGTGCGTGAATATTTGTTTTCACTGTATTTACTCTTTTTATCAAAAGATGATGGCTACACTTATTGCACTTCTGTTTATGATGTTGCAAGAAGTGAAAGGAGCCATCTTTATTTCTTTTTCTTTGACTTACCCCCCTCTCTTGACTTAATGCTTCATTAATCACGCTCTGCCATCTAACAAAAAGATCGTCTTCTGTCACTCTCGTTCTCTCTCTGTCTTTCTGTAGGAAGACACAGAGCCCTACTTTATTGGAATATTCTGTTTCGAGGCTGCCATTAAGATCATCGCCCTGGGCTTTGCGTTTCACAAAGGCTCCTACCTCCGCAACGGCTGGAATGTAATGGACTTCGTGGTCGTCCTCACGGGGTAAGTCCCTCGCCCGCTGGAGATGGAAGTCACAAGTGAGAGAGTGGTTTCTTTTGTGTCTATCTTTGAGCGCCTTGAGACAGTGTGTGGAATCACCTTCTTCCAGTTAGGGCATCTGCCTACAAACATCTTTACGTTATTCAGCAAGGAACACAAGCCTGTAAAAGATGTAAAGAGTGTCACAAGGATCATTTGATGCTTTGGTCTTTCCATTTCTGTCCTTAATTTTAACTCCGTTGCTTGACTACACTGTATAGACACGTGTGTGTGTGTGTGTGTGTGTGTGTGTGTGTGTGTGTGTGTGTGTACATACTGTGTATGTATGTGTGTGTATATATACATACTGTGTATATATACTGTATGTGTGTACTGTAAATGTGTGTCTATATGTGTGTTTATGTATATACTGTATGTATGTGTGTGCATATGTGTATATGCATATTTACATATCCATATATGCATGTGCGTATATGCACGTGCGTGTGTGCGTGTGTATGTGACACTGTTTACTTATTAGTGGACCACACAATTGTGTGGCAGATGTTTTTATAGTTCTTATTAAGCAACTCTTAGTCGGGCTCGGACAAGAGTGGCTGCCTGGCAGGGAGGCTGTGACTCACTGGGGCTTTGGAGACACGTAATGGCCTGTGTTTCTGTTTATCCAAAGGGTCCTGAATGTCAATGACATAACAATGGTCAGGTCAATTGTTCTGTAAGATAACTGCTAGGATTTCAGTTTAGGCAGCACTAAAGCTTTGTCTGGAAGGTGGTATGACTCTCGTTGTCACATTTTAGCTGTTGATGGTAATTAGAAGGTTGTCAGCATAAAGTTGGGATCCTGCATCCTTCTGTCAATTTTTATTTGTCTCCTACCCATGGCTTCAGGAGAAGAAGATTTCTTAAAATTCCTTATTTCCTCACAAAGAGCGGAATCATGTCCTGTCGAGCTGCTTGAGTCTTTTTCCAATACCATGAAAGGCCCTATATTATGCTCGTTTTTAGGGTTATATGTTTTGTGTTTCTACAAGAACATGTTTACATGCTTTAATGCTCCTAAAACGCTCTGTTTTGGCGCCTCGTAAAACCTCTGATTGGTCAGTGTTTCTGGGTCTTTTGCATCAGCTGTTAAATAACTATAATGGCATTGTAGCCACAATTTCGATCTATATCTATTAGGGGTTGGGAAAGGAAATTGATTCTGAAATGCATCATTCCCTAGAACAATTCAATGCTCGATTCTGATAAGTTAATCGCTTAAAATGTTTTTATTTATATATTTTTATTTTTTCAAATGTGTTGATTTTGATCAGAAAACAGCAACTAAAGGAGGACATAAATAAATTGTTCAATAACATCGATAATCGGTTTAAAATCATATTGTTTGCCTCTGAATTGAATCGTGAGATGGCCAGAGATTCCCACCCCTAAAAATATACAGTTTCTGAATCCAGGGTGTATGCATTTCTCTGTGTATTTGGTGTTTTGATACTTAAACAGTATTTATATAGCACCTCGACCTGCTTTGAATTAAAAAAAGCCATGGAAATCAAATTGTTGACAATATTGGACCTTTCAACATAACCATCTGTGTGGTGGAGTGTTGTGAAACTCTCAAGCTGGCACATTTATTGTGGTTTGAGATAATCAGACATATGCAAAGTGTTTATCTGCTTGTCAGGTCCTTGATGTCCTAGTTGACATCAATTTTGCACCTTTTTAGTGCCAAAGTGCACCCTATAATTTAATCCCAACTCGTCTCTGTCCAAGTGGGACTCATCTATTCTTTCCTTTATTATCCCACTAGAAAGGCGCTTGAGGCATAGAAAATGTTACGAACATCTCTGTTTTTGTATGATTGGGGCCTGTTTATGTGAAGGTGCACCCTCTAGTTTTTCCCCTAATGTCCCAATAAATGGGTTTTCCTAGGGATCCCCGAGGTGCTTGGTAAGACGTACAGCTCATTGTGTCTATTGGGCCCATGTTGCTGTACGCAGAGGAAGAAGACTTTTTAAAGTTGAGCCTAGTGGTGTAGTCAACGTGATACGCAGGTATATGCAGTATACTCAAAGCTGCAGGATTTCCACACACCCACTTAAAAATGCCCAATGACACACTACAAAAAGTACTTTACATTATACTTTTGATATATTTTGAATTTTCATCTGTGGTTTTCTTCTACACAAAATAAAGGTATTTGATCATAAAAGTGTATCCAAGTACACAAAATTAAGTCGTTAATGGTCAACACTACCCTGGGTAGGACACCCAGACTATCACATGCCCCTTCCTCCTCCCCCAAAGGCAGATTCCGCCCTCTCTCTCTCTCTCTCCTTCTATCTATCTATCTATCTATCTATCTATCTATCTATGTATGTATATATATGTATATGTATATATATCTATCTATCTATCTATCTATCTATCTATCTATCTATCTATCGGCTCACTACGAACTCATGCTGCTGGATGAAGTATTTGATTCTTACTTGGTTATAAGTACAACAATCCGAAAGTACTCCAATCATGCCCTCGTAAAATGTCCCTGTGTCCTCCTTCCCAGCCTGAAAAACAATCATGCCGTGCTCGAAATTTCATCCAGGTTCACTTGATGCTCTTAATGAGCCTCTCGCTTTGTTGCATTTTGAGCAGAGCGATGTTCTACTGCCTTAGTGCTGTTTGAGGTCTTGATTGGATTTGAGCTGTAAATATGTCTATTTCAGAAAGTTAATAAACAAATGAATTAAGGTGGATATTGAATGAGGAACAGAACAATGATTGCAAAGAGGTGGTAAACACAAGTGTTTGACGTGATGGGAAAAATGGACAAATAAAAATAGAAGGGAGTGAAGATGATTAATAGGGACATTTTTCTATATTTCCTATGGATTCATTTGTAAATAAATATCTGAATTTTAAATTATACTTCATGCATTTTAAGCCAACACTCAAAAAATTCATTTTCTAACTGAAAATATCTTCTGTTTCAAGCCACAACCTTTGCATCAACAGTTCAGAAATGCTTTCTGTTTTACACAGCGCATTAGTGGGGCGATTGTAGTTGGAGCTGTGATTGGATATAATGTTCTCCCACAATACCAACACAGTGGATGGGTTTCTGTGTGCAAGATGAAAGGACATGAACTATAAATGCAAGTCTGAATTACCACAGGTTTGTTGCTCGGAGCAGTTTCGCATAGAAAGACGCACCGGCTGCTTTCAGTGGCATGCGATACACATTGTTCATGAATCGCACAACAGCAGGGGTTTGCAATCATCTTGGTTGCTTCATGAGGTATCAAGAAATAGCTTATTCATGTGTTAGAAACATGACTTTGTTCTGATTCATACCTACGTAAATATGGCATTGTCACAGAATAAGATAATCTAAGGCTAGGCTGATGATGCATTTAAAGGAATTTGTCCACATCAACTGTTTGTTTCCGAGTTTTTTCTTCTCAAAAGCTGAATTTTAAGAGAACTAGCTCTTCGGTTTTGGCTTCCCATTGCTAACCCAGCTGGATACAAATTAACCATTATGCTGTGGATGTGCCTGTCTCCGTTTGGTTGCCAAGCAACCCTGTGTGTGTGTGTGTGTGTGTGTGTGTGTGTGTGCGTGCGCTTTGTGCACGGGGGGGACTAAGGTGTTAAGACCAAGCCCACATCAATCAGATCCCCTCTGGATGTGGTTTTGGCTCACTGGGTCACAGTGTGAATGAACTGATCCTTAGAGAAATCGTCTTGATGGCAAATGATAAAAAGATAGAGAAGACATTTAAGCATGCCCTCAGATGGTCAGCCTCCCTTAGTATAAGTTAAGAGGATTACACACACACACACACACACACACACCTGGGTGTTAAAATCTGTTTCTGCTTTGTCCTGTGTCGTCCACAGAGGGGATGAGCAGCCTGCATCTGGTATGATACAAAGGATGAAATGATAACTAAGAATATTTTAGCAAGAGAATAAGAAATCAATAAGTGAGAAACCCAGAGATGAACATTAACCCTACTACAGTTGGATGTTATCCATCAATGAATGCATGCATGATTGATCATTTGCTGGGTGATCAATCAGAAGGGACTGGTGATGGTTTTTATTGATCCTGCGGGTCTAAAATCTGATTTTGGAAGTGCTCTGAGAGGGTGTAATTGTGGCTCTGCTGCTACATATATACTATAAAACATTCAGTTTTCCTCTAGCCAATAATGTTCCTTTTCCTTTTTCTAATTAGCTAAGAATCTGTATAAATTCTCTGCCTGTTGGACAGTTCCAGTGCTTAGTCCTTAGGGTAATTACGCTGATACAGCCATCCAATCCGAATGAAAGGATCTAAATGATAGTGTAGCTGGAGGCAGTGGCAGACCTTTAATCTGTCTTGATCAGGCATAAGAAGCCCCTAACAAGAGAATAAATGCCCGGGTTGCCAAAGGCTTAATCAATAGAACAGTGAGCCGGTCAACCCAGAAACACTGTGCCCTGCTGAGGAGGCAGACCCGTCCAATCACACGCTGAGCACAGCAGCGTCTGTGACATGAAGAGACTGGGGGAAAGACGGCTCTACTTTGAAAACCATTTTCTTTTCCGGAGCATTAATAACATTTGCCTGAAGCATTGAGCTCACAGAAACTGGCTGACAATAAAAAGTAAAAAAAAAAAAATAATCCAAGAAGAAAGGGATTAATAATTTAAATGACATTTTATGACATTTGTTCCAATTCCTGACACCGAGCTCACTAGAAGTACATTTATTCTATTACCAGAATGTTTTTCCTCCAGAAGGTTTTTGTAAAGTCAGCAGTGTAGAAAAGTTGTTTCTTTCTTTAAAATACAGCCCTTTATTTAGCAAATTAAGAAATTTATGTTTTTTCCTTTGCTAAATAACAGTGGGCACGACTGAAGTCATGTGCAAAACTCTAACTACAGTCTAACACAGATCATGGAAACCAAACTCTAGTTTGTTTTTCATTGCATGAGCACATTTTTCAAAAGTCTACACGCTTAGTCAATGACTTTGGTCACACTATCCTTTCTTACTGTCATGTCCCTTTGGTTTTTCCCAGTAATTCCATAAATTACTAATGACAAAATACTTTATTGAAGCAAACTGCTGATTTTCATTCCTCCTTGTTTACCTTACGTAAAAATTAGTACGTTACATAAAATCTTCACCTTTTCTTTAAAGAAACTATTGAGTTGTGTGAAGTCACTTTGGTGACTTTTGGTGAAGTCACTTTGGAAGCCTTGTGGAGTCTGAGGGGAAAAAAAGGTTGGGGGTCTCAGCTTGGGCGTAGAGGCTACAAAAACAGAAAGCTTGTGGGACAGTCTGAGGGCGTGGAGTTTTTACCATAGAGGCAGGGTCTAACCCAATTTTATAGAAGCGCAAAATACAAAGAAAACAGTCCTCAGACATTTATCAGGCAAAATTCAAGACAAAACATGACCTGATGAAGATTTGAGGAGGGAAATGTCATCAATCAAGTGATGGACAGTGTGTGGGATCCAGTGTTTTCTTTCCATGTTTTTTACCCTCCTTGATTTAGGAATTTTGTAAATATAAAAATAAACCAGTTGTTACACATTATGTACCCGCCACTAAGAATCATGGTGTGCACTGTGCAAGAACTACTTTAAAATGAATAAATTACCGTAGTACTTTTTTTACGTCAAAATTTGAAGTATTGTACTAATTGGCTGTTGGTAGGCTTCTCACTTGTAAGGGAATTACAATTTGTACTTTATGTATTTGTTCAATAATTTAACAGGTACAGCGCAGATTCAGCAGATTCACTTCTGTTTGTTTGTCATTGTTTTAATTCAAAGGGTAAATCCGTACATATTTGTGAGATTGTTACTGAAAAAAGACCACTGTGTCTCCTTTGATATTACATTTTACGCTCAATTGAGAGATTCCATCTGGAGCCATTAAGGCCATTAATGTACTTAAATATATACTTTTACATTTGAGAACATCTAAAAATTGTGAGTCATTCAGGTAGGTACAGTGGGTATGTAAAGTATTCAGACCCCTTTTAAATTTTTAAAAGCCAGAAACATCAATCTTGGTCTCATCAGACCAGAGAATCTTATTTCTCATAGTCTGAAAGGTCTTAAAATGTTTTTTGGCAAACTCTATGCAGGCTTTTGAATGTCTATCACTGAGGGGCCACTCTGCCAAAAAGCCCCGACTGGTAGAGGGCTGCAGTGATAGATGACTTTGTGGAACTTTCTCCCATCTCCCTACTGTCTCTCTGGAGCTCAGCCACAGAGATCTTTGGGCTCTTCTTTACCTCTCTCACCAAGGCTCTTCTCCCACGATTGCTCAGATTTGGCTGGACGGCCAGGTCTAGGAAGAGTTCTGGTTGTCCCAAACTTTTTCCATTTAAAGATTATGGAGGCCGCTGTGCTCTGAGGAACCTTGAGTGCTGCAGAAATTGTTTTGTAACCTTGGCCAGATCTGTGGCTTGCCACAAGTCTCTGAGCTCCTTGGGCAGTTCCTTCGACCTCGTGATTCTCATTGGCTTTGACATGCACTGTGAGTTGTAAGGTCTTATATAGACAGGTGTGTACCTTTCCTAATCAAGTCCTATCAGTTTAACTACGCACAGCAGGACTCCAATGAAGGAGTAAAGCCATCTCAAGGAGGATCAGAAGAAATGTACAGAATGTGAGTGTCACAGCCAAGGGTGTGAATACTTATAACCATGTTTTCTTATTATTTAATAAATTTGCCAAAGGTTCTCCATTTCTGTTTTTTTTCTGTCAAGATGGGGTGCTTAGTGAACGTAAATGAGGAATAAAATGAACTTTTTAGATTTTTGGAAAATGGCTGCAATGAAACAGTGAAAAATTTAAAGGGGTCTGAATACTTTCCGTACCCACTGTATATCTAGAAGTCACAGGAAGCTGGTTTCTTTTGGAAACAGACTGCATTCACGTTGACCTCAGTATGTACTGTATGTGTTTTAAAGTTGGAAATGTATTTCTAATGATGTAATATATCCACTATATTGTATTGTCATTAATGTGTCAGTAACATCCGAATGGTACAACGTTCTCCGTTTAACCTCCCCAGCCTCTTTGGCCTTAAATTGCTGTTATTGACCAAAGCCTCAAATGACCTTTTACTGGCCAAGCAAACTCTATGGCAACCGTAGTCTAAGGCTCCCGGGTAAAGTCACTGAGAACAGTAATCCCACTGTCATCTCCAGGGAAACAAAAGCCAGCATATGTTTTTATTTAGTCATCCGTATGTTTGATTTATGAGTCTCGGCTGTAAGTGGTCAGCGCGAGAGTCGGCGCTTGTGTCGACTTCAAAGTTGTGATTTCCTTTCATGTGCCTCTCAGCCAATGGGGCTACCATAATAGCAGGGCTCAAAGTCTAGTCGCAAAGACTACAGAGGTTTGGTCACTTTAGCTTATGCCCGCACCCTGCAACATGAATAGACGTTCCCTTTGAACGTTTGCCAAAATGCTGCTGTCTGATCATGTAGGTGTGACAGTCGTGGCTTTGCTGGGGCTCCAAGTGGTCTTGATATGGGCTGAGTTTGTGTCTGTATCTATATATATGCACATGAGGACTGAAGTCAGGGTCACGGTTGAATAGCATTTTTTATTTTTTATTTCATTGAATCCACTTCAAAGGTGAATTTCTTTTGCACCCCATATCAAATCTGTTTCTGTATATTTGTAGCCATGGTAGCAGTTTAAGGTATACTTTATTAAACCAGCAAGGAGAAATTACAATGTTTTCACTCTGTTGTTATTACATACACATACATACATACACATACATACACATACACACACATACACACACATATGCTCAGACACACATATGCTCACATATACACATAAACTCCCTACTGACAGAGCTACTGCCACCCCAAGACATGGCTGTCCATGGCTCTATGGATAGCAGTGATGGTCCACACAGAAATATATCGCAGAAAGCGCCAAAACCTCTGCCAAAGGGAGTCCTTCTAGTCCTGAATCTGTGGCCAGATGGCAGTAAGGGAAGGTGTGGTTAAAGAGGGTGATTGGGGTCATTGACAATGGTGAGGGCAAGGCTTGCGATGGCTCCATTGTTCAGGTCTGAGATGTCGGGTGTAGAATTGGACAAATGCACATATCGTGCAGCCCTAATGCGTATTCCTTTACATGTCCAGATTTGTGAGACATGATCTCTTAAGTTACTCCTCCCTTCCTTTTCTTTTACTTACTGTTACTTTGAATCCACAGGGTTGTTTTCTCAGAGGGGTTTCTGTTTGATCATGGAGCTTTCTTCTCATTGATGTTATTGATCCTTTTCTCAGTACAGTATCTGCTGTACTGACAGGTGTGTGTGTGTGTGTGTGTTTTCTTGGTACAGACTGTTCTGCTTCACGTCATCTAGCCAGTTAGTGATCCCTTTACTGAGTGAACACTGTGTGCAGTGTGAGGCCGGCTGAGTGCTGCTGATGCCATGTCGTCCACATCGTAGCAGACTGATACCAGCTCCTCTCTGTCTGTCTGTCTGTTGGCGAGCAGCAGGTGGGAGCCCAGTGAGCTTCTTCTCTTCCCACTCACGCTCACACAGGGATGTGGTTAGGAATACAAATCCAAATGCAACCAACGGATTATTGGATTTGTCATTTATTCTATAAAATGTTAGAAAGTAGTGAATATCCACAATGTCCTAGAGCTCAAAGTGACTTCCTTAAATTGGTTATTTTGTTCAAATTTTAGAGAGAAAAGCAACAAATCATAGAACCATAGAATACATTGTTGCTTGATTATTGACTTGATTAATGACATAATCATTCATCCAATCATCAATCATGTTGTCAAATAACTTTCTGTCCATTGAATAATCACCTGTGTACTTAAAGTGCAGAGCAAAGTAAAACTTCCCAGCTACAGACATTTAAAATGGCATGAACACAGGGACAAAAACGCTCCATCATTAGTGGATATAAAGATGATATTCAAAGCTAAGGTCAAGCTAGTTTTAAGAGAATGGAACGATAAGCAGAAGCAAAAAACTAGACGGACTTCCATCACTGTCAACATTCTTTTGGTGATTTTTTCTGGCACAGAAAGATAACGTCCCTGCTCCTAATCCCGCCTACAGGGCTCCCATTGGCTTGGTTGTTCTTCCCACTGGGGAAACAGCCATCTGTGAGTACACACGAGACGTACGTAATGTATACTACGTTTATATACATACAACATATTTTGATAGGTCATTGGTTGCCAATCATGGCCATCAAACCCAATTTTACTTATAGTATCAATTCATAACAAGAGTTATCTCGAGACACTTTACAGATAGAGGTCTAGACCACACTCCAGAATTTACAAGGACCCAACAGTTCTAGTAAGCTTCCCTCCAGAGCAAGCAACAGTGCGACAGTGGCAAGGAAAAACTCCCCTTTGGGAAGAAACTTGGGACAGATCCAGGCTCTTGGTAGGCGGTGTCTGACGACCGGTTGGGGTTAGAATGAAGAGTGGCAATAACAGTCATAAAAAATAGTAGTTTGTAGTAGTTCCCATCAAACCCATCACCCCTCCCCAGCAGTCAAAGTTAGGAAATCACCCATAGAAGATTAGATTATTGTCAAGTTTAAATGTAATTATTTTCAGCCTTTGTTAAGTAGCCTACTGTTGCTCTAGAGAAATGATAGGAAATGACAGGAGAGAAAGCACTTGTTTGTCAGTAGACACAAACTTTTCAGTTCATGCTCAGCGCCTCAATCTTGAAACCCATCAGTTGAAAGTCAGACAACAGTTTACCCCCAGTTTCCACTGTTCGCAGAACGTTTGTGGATCCGCTCAGCTGCGTGTTGGCTCCGCCGTCCGTTAATACCCACCATGTCCGGATCTGTGGCAGAACAGCTGCGGCCTTGACTGACAGCTGAAGTCACGACGAAGACCCACGAGATCTTGCAAATTCACGCAGAATAGAACCACAACCAACAACAGTTTGTTTCCATCCAGAGGAGTAGAGGGGGAACAACTCTGGGCTGTGTTTTCAAGGTGTAGTGCAGGGAGATATGATCCCCCGTGGGCACAGTCTATTTTATTTTGAAAATTTACCAGATGCTTTATTTGTTTATGTGCTCGACTTCCTGTCCACATCTGCCGTGTGCTGCAGCGTTCTCTGGCAAAAATAGAAGCTCTGTGTATCTGGTCCAAAGGGCTGGGGATCGCCGGAGCTGGCACGGAGTCGGAACGCAGCCGTTACGCAGTCAGTGGAAATACACACATTAACTTTAACGCAGCGGATCTACAGATGTTCCGCAACATGTGGAAATAAGGAGTTAGCCCCTAGGGGCAACGGCCAATATTTTGCGGGTTCCTGTGTAGCCAGCAGATATCTGGACCAAGACAATTGAATTGAGATCAGCTGGTTCTCTGTGAAGGTGCACAACAATCAGCTTTTCCTCCATGACAGGATAGTCATCAAGACCCAATAGGATTCGACTGGTAGAGTGGCACTCAAATCAGGCCCCTAGTTGGAACTGTGGTCACCACTATATATTTTGTTGCCTTTGTTTTAGTAGTTGTAATGTTGTTTAGTGTAGCTTTACATTTGCCTTTCAAAAACTTGTCCATGTTTTGCTTGCAGCGAGGCATAGTTAATATTATATAACTATACATTCTATAGTTATTGTCAGTTCTAACCTATATTTTGATGTGGATGTGACACTGTCTCATTAGCATTAGCATGTTTGAAAATGACAACTGTCTTGACAAACGCTCACTCCAACCAGCAGGCAAGCCCCAGCTCATGAATATGTAGACAACGGTAAGCCAAGGTGACTCAGTATAACACTTAGGATGTTACAAATCCAGCTTCCATCTGGCCCTTTGCCATCATTTCTATTCATGTCTGTGGACAGAAATGGCTGCTAGCTAGATGGCTTCACATGTCATGGCTCACTAATTATCTTAACATATATTTGGCAGGTTCTTGGCGAGACGGTTACATTTTTGCATCATCTGCTCTAGTTGTGACACACAGCCCCTGGTAGGAAGGCATGGCTCATAGTTTAGAAGCTTTTAAAGAATAATGTGACGTCATTTGGGTAAGTGGAAGGATAGAATGGACATGGAGACACACTATAGCACTACAATGACTGATTTGTTGGACTAATTAATATACACTGCACTGCACATACGTGTAAGTGCAGTAGCACACAAGCACTTGTATGTGTTTGTACACACACATAAAATGTGAGTAATCACTACCTTACTCTTTCTCACTCACACACACACTCACTCACTCTCTTTGTGTCTCTGTTAACTTGGATGCCAAGGTTCCATTCAAGCATGGCTGAAAGTGATGCTTATCATTTCCTATAGGCAGAGGAAGTACACCACACCACAGCTGATGTGGCAGACTGGCAGGTTTCCCTCTTCACACATAATTCAGTCCACAGCTAATTACAAACAATGTGTTGTTTCCTGGCAAACCTCAGTCATTTCACGGGGGAATCCAACTGCATTTTGTAACAAAGGGAGAATAGACAGAGTGACAGTCAAGGGATGTTTTTTTTCATTTTTATCCTACAGAGATACTGTTAATATACTGTTGAAAGGATCATTAACACAAATGACAATGTTTTATATTATAACAATAATAAGAGAATACATGAATGAAAATCAGATAAACATATTGAAAAGATGGTAAATATGACAGCAAACATAAAACAGAAATGTAGAAAAATCCCATCTCATGAATGGTTGAATGATGTGTGCGAGGAGCCGAACCATGCTGAGCTTTAAACGGCCTCGTAGTTTATGCCCACTTACAGCAGGAAAATGGTCGTCTTTAGACCTAGACGCTGGGTTAGTGCGGCTCGCGCTGCTCAAGGTAAATCACCCAGACCTTTGATTCCTCACAGTCAGCAGCATTGAATAGAATCTCAGAGTTTATCGTGTTGAACGTGCCGGTTTTTAAAGAAGCGAGATTGACGTGCAGCCTGCCGGATGTCTAAATGACGGGCTCCTGTGACCCAGACCTACACACAAGTTCTATCAGTGCAGCATCGCACTCTGGAGAAGCTGCCCTGCTTTGTAACCAGGCTTTCTCAGGTTCAGGGAGGGAGAAAACACTTTATTTTCAGGGAAACTACAACCATGAATAGAAGTAATTTAACTTTAAATACTACTTTAAGTTAATATTTACTGTACTTTTCCTTTCTAACTTGTGATCCTACTCAACCTGTTCTTTCTTTCTGTAAAATGTTACTTGATGATGCCTCTATTCTTCCAGTCATGCACTGCAACCAGTTAGACATTAACAGATACAATGTACATCTTGTTTTATCCACTATGTTGTTAGACTGTGTGGGCTGTCTGGTTTTATTTACTTGTTAGCCACATCAAAGACCAATTTTCATCACCTTGCAATAGACAAAGATTTGATGGTACACTAGAAACAGGATGTCTTCTATAGCTCCATCAGAGCTCTTATGAGAATGGGAGACATGATCGTTTATATAGTGATATCAATTTTAATACCGTGTTTCTGGGGCTGCACAATTAATCATATTTGAATCGCGATCACGATTTTGACTTCCCACGATCAAATTTGCGTGATCAAGCGATTATTCTTTTTAAGGCGTCATTTCATAGAACGCTCCGGGTTTTTTGCAAAGCCAATCTACCGCTCCATAACCCCTGTCAGATCATGTGCCAGTCAGAGTAGTTCCCTACATCCCGTGCAGCTTTAGATGTAGACAGTCACAGAGGACAGAGTAACGGGAGGAAAACTCAACAGATAGCAGTCGGTTATACGTCGGCCTCAAGGTATACCAGTTTACCAGTAAACGCAACATTTTGTCCCGTCTGTGTTATTCAGACAAAAGCAGTGACCGGTGCTAGTCGGTGCTCGTAGCGTCTGTTAGCTCCTCTAGGACACACCGGTGCTAATGTCCTCGCATCCGCTGCAGTGCTGTTTAAATGGATATGGTTTAATTTTGCTTACATGACCCCCTTCTTCTTTAAAGCCGTTCCTGTGTTGAATCTCTCCTCTACTCTCTCTCCTCTTACTCTCCGCGCCCGGCCACACAGCGACGCCGGTCCAAACTTTTGACATTTGTCCCCAGTTGTAATTGTTATTAACACATCTTTATATTTTTAAGTATGACCTGTATTTGTGTTTCCGCGGGTAACTCTGCTATCGCGGCCGCCACGGCGAAGAAAACAGAAGAAGTTATTGAATGCAACTAACTTCAGTTGGTAGAGTAACAGCGTGTGAGACGGAGCTGAGTAGCGTCCATCACACTCCCTTTCGCAGTTATAAACAGCCTATGTGATGATAAAATTTGTTTTGGTTAAAATCAACAAATATTTGTAAGAATAATCGTGATCAAAATTTTGAACAAAATAATCGTGATTATCATTTTGGCCATAATCGGGCAGCCCTACGTAGGCCTATTTCTGTTTCTATTAATAATAATAATAATAATAATAATAATAATAATACATTTCATTTAAAGACGCCTTTCTTGGCACTCAAGGACGCCGCACAGGGAATTCATAAATTAAGAACAGCAAAACAAATACTATACAACAGCAAAACAAATACTATACAACAGCAAAACAAATACTATACAACAGCAAAACAAATACTATACAGCAAAACAAAACCAATACTATACAACAGCAAAACAAATACTATACAACAGCAAAACAAATACTATACAGCAAAACCAAAACTATACAACAGCAAAACAAATACTATACAACAGAAAAACAAATACTATACAGCAAAACAAATACCAATACTATACAATAGCAAAACAAATACTATACAGCAAAACAAATACTATACAGCAAAGCAACAGAAAAGGCAGAGCAACAGACATTTAGGTGGAATAGGCAGTTATAAACAGATGTGTTTTTAGTTTAGTGATTTGAAATGGGTGAATGAATCAATGTTTCTGAGTTGGGGGGGTAGTGAGTTCCAGAGACGGGGAGCAGAGCGGCTAAATGCTCTGCCCCCCATGGTGGTGAGTCGGGCGGGGGGGGACAGAGAGGTTTATGGAGGAAGAGGATCTGAGGGAGCGGAAGGGAGTGGGACGCTGGAGGAGATCAGACAAATATGGGGGGGCGAGGTTGTGGATGGCCTTAAATGCTAATAGAAGGATTTTGAATTTGATACGGAACTGGACCGGGAGCCAGTGGAGCTGTTGGAGGACAGGAGTGATGTGGTGGATGGAGGGGGTTCGAGTAATGATGCGGGCAGCTGAATTCTGGACCAATTGAAGTTTTTTAGTTAGTTAGTTTTTATTAGGTCATTGTGGGCAACGTTGACAATCAGTGAGCATGACTCCTTTATGGCAATACAGATTTTTATTTTTGTAAAAAGGAGCCGAGGAGCAATTTAATCCAAACCACGATCTCTTTTCTATCTTAACTTGTCGACTGAACTCTGAAATGACCGGCAGCTCATGGTGCTCTGTAGCCGGCTCCCAATACCTTTTTGGAGGCTAAATGTAACTGTGAAGACCGCTAAACTTCTGTCATGTGACAGGTTGTTGCATAAGTTTTTATACAATATCGTTTAAACCACCTCATGAGAATGCGTTAGGGAGATACAAAGTGTTTGTTTTCATTAAACAGATACACATACAGCAAGGTTGTCATGTAATAGATTTTTTAAGTTCAGTACAATATAAGTATGAAAAACAAATACTCAGTACCTCTTTCGATACCATGGTAATAGGGAAAAAAGTCCTAAGGCACACAAATTTTTCACAAACAAGCACACAGTGCTGGTGCAAAAAAACATCTCTTCTAGATGGCTGAAGGGTATTTTCAATTCCTTTTCACCATATAATTTTAGCCTTTTTCTTTTTTTTAACAGTGTTGACCCTCTGGTCCTCAAATCCAATTGCTAGAAGGTGAAACTGTGTAAATATTGTATTATTAAACTGTGTTTCACAGCTAGTTGGCACTCCTCTCCTCAGTTCTGCAAGCTCACCTGCAAAGGCAGCAGCTGCACCTCAAAGTGGGCTCCACGTGCTCATTTTGCCGGTGTAATGGATGAATTAGGGCCCCTTGTTTTTTCCTGAGCCATATAGCTGGCTCCTAAAAGGACTGGAAAGTGGCTTTTTGCGGTGTCCCCTCCTGTTACCAAACATCTGTGTAATGGAGTGAATTGTGGCACAGAGAGCATCTCCTCCTCCCTGCGGCCGTAGGCAGAGCAGAGGGCGTGGGGAGTTTTGTTTGCACTGTGCGGTAAGAAAAACAGCATTCCTCTTCCGATTTTTATTCCCCTCCGTCTCATTAGATCTACCAGGACGGTGCTGCTGAAGCGCCCGCCGCCTCTTCTCCACCTCGCCTTTTTCTACGTCTCGCCTCAGTGGAGAGGCGCTCTGTTTGTTCACCCTCCCCGGCCCCCATCTAAGCTGTGGAATAAGTGACGGACTTACACACAGAGAGGTGCAGGGCACAACAGAGAGGAGGGAAAACAAGGTAGATAAGAGAGGCTGAGATCAAAGTGCTTAAGTACTAGCAGTATACATATCCTGCTGTACTTTATTCCTTGCTGACGCTATTACGTTTAAGCCTCAGTCTGCATCGTTTTTCTTTTGAATTTTTCCATCCTTTGTATAACTGGTGAAGTGGACTTACTAGTCACTAAACACACAACTCTGGACAGCGTCAGCCACATTGTTTACCGGTCAGCCTAGTACCATCCATGTGTATATACTGTTTGTACTGTCTTTAGACATCATTACTTATTGTACATCTTTATTCTTTATGTTAAGCACATTATTTATTTTATAGAAAATACTACCATATTTTTTTAAATGTTATATCCCTGTCTAATTCACTGAATTCTTCTAATTTAAGATGAAATCTAATTGCCACTATACTGTCTGCATTGGTTTATGGACATTCTGTACCCTATATACTCATGCTTCTGCCACTACCCTCAATGAAATGTAACATTTTAGGAAATGGGCTCATTTGCTTAATTTCCAAGCATGAGGTGAGAAGATCTACATACGTCTCATGTTTCTGCATTAATGCTGAGTTTCTTTTACCGTTACCGGTCAGAACTGGAAACAATGTCACACCCGAGTTTACCACGTTTCAGTAACAAGTTGGAAAACCCATTATATTTAACAACTCTAGCCATTGTTAGCATTACCAGTTGATAATGATGCATTATGCGCTATAAGGGGTGTACAAACTGTGGCAACATGCCGGCAGGTAGAAGATGAAGAAGCCCGGAGTAGCCATGATGGATTATGATGTTAGGTTTGGTGAGATTCTCCCAACTTTACAAGTCAGAAACCAGACTTCAGGGGGCAATATAGTTGAAATGTATCAATTGGGAACTCAGAGAGAGGTAAAAACTGTTATCCTGGTTATCTCCAATGTTTAAAACATGCCTATCAATGCCTCCAAAGCTCACTAATTGAAGTTTTAGACAAAGTTAGAGCTAAAGAACTTACTCACTCACTCAAGGTGTGTGTTACCAAAACGTGTGTGACTTTCTGTTCCTTAGAGCAGGCTGGTTATACATCTGGAAAGTTGCAGGGGTCTCATTTATAAACGTGGCATACGCACCAAACAGGGCTGAAAATGTGAGATTAATAAAACACTAACTTGATGGGAGAATGTGCGGTCCTCTACGCAAACTCTGACCCATGCATACTCACATTTTGGACCCTATGGGAGTTGGCAACGCAGATGGTGAGGTGGTGAACTGAAGTCCGACAACAGAAAGTAAATGTGGGAATAACAGTTACTTGGAATGCTTTCAAGTATTGATGCCTCAAACACATTTTTTTCTGCCTCGATTACCACAGTTTTAGCTTCCCGCCTGCGCCTTGGATGTCTGAGTCTCAGCAACTACTAACTATAAAGATACAATTTGCATGTTCCCAGGATTATCAAAACACGTTGTGATGGTTAGCTTCTTGACTGTGACGATATGCTAAATGTCTCTTTCACATTGCAAATGACTGGGTGCGTTTTGAGATGCCTGATGATGTTCCACGTTGTGCATCATTTCTCTTGGTGCCACGTGCCTTGCATGTAGCTGTTTGTTTGCTGACACTGTTTACAAAGTTATTGAAAGAAAAATTTATGACAAAAGAAACAACTCCGGAAGGACTTGGTGTTGCCGACGTCCATGCATTTTTTTGCAAGCCGATAAGGCATAGCGCATGCATTTACATTGCACATTTTGGCAAAGGGCAGCTCGTCATATACGTTTCCCAACACAAATGCGCCAATAAAAGAAAATAGAAATACATTAAATTTAAAATGATTACATGAAAACAAGTTGATGACGAGTCTCGAAGATTGAGTCCGTCTAAGTCTTCTGGGTCGAGTCGCAAGTCAAGTCTGCAAGTCAAGTCAGCTGTTTGTGCGACTCGAGTCCCCATGTCTGCCCTAATGCCCGTGGTGTAAGGTTACCTATACTGTTTGAGAACAGGCCAAATAAAATAATTTGATCTGCAACAATTCCTGAGCGTCAGTTTTTTGTTGTTTTTTCTCCGCAAGTTGTCATGATTTGGCGTAATTTGACATGATTCTGCGTCACAAAAGAGCAACTGCCAGGGTCATCAACATACTTAAGCATTCATGAGGTGCTTTGCATTATGGGTGTGTTAGGGCGGGATAATGAGTGTAATCTGTGATTTATACAGGATCATTGCTTGGCTGTGCATGCACATGGTTTAATAAATATGATTTGTTTTTTGGGCGTACGCCATTTTTGGCATTTGGGCTTACGTACAATTTTAGTAAGGATCCTACACACAGTTTAATAAATGAGACCCAGGTCTAGTGTGTGTATAGAGTCTTCTGGCCCCTGCTGCTTCTTTCTCTGTTGGCTTGTTATGCTCTTGAGCTATTGATCCTGGCAGTGGAGACTATTGACATGATGACCAGCTTGTGCCTTCTCTGAAGGGTCCTTGTTATCCATGCTTCAGGGGCCACATGCCTGACTCTGGGGATACTTGTTGTAAGTGTGAATATTATGATTAGTTTCCTTTGGCTTCTTTGTATGTTGGAGCAACATGAAAATGTACTAGGTGTAGTTGTTTACCCACCAAGCCAAGGATAAGACATCCTTTTTTTCATATTGTAAGTAGTATAGTTTGCTTGATACCTTATTTTGCTTCATCCCTTTCATGTTTTCAAATAATTGAAATCTAAACTCTAAACAGTGTTGCCATTAAAAAGCAGAGATGCTTCAGTTGGTAGTGGTGTAAATTATCCTCTCAAATATGTCTTCCTTAGACTCATTAACGCAGTGGGTGTTTTAGCGTTGCACAGCTATTATTACAATGTTTTCCTGCTCCTAATCCGATGTTCTGTAACACAATAATTATCCCACCTCTTAAAGCAAATTGAGCAACAAGAAAAAACTGGTTATCAGTCTCAAGAAAGATTCACCCTATGAGCAACATGCTACTTTCCTTCCGATACTCTCAGCCGTCCCTGTTGTCTTCCCTCTGATAGGCTTAGATAAGACCCTCCCCTTCTCATGATCTTTGGCAACCAATCAAAATGGTAATGACTAGGACAATATTTTGTAATAAAACACAGTATTGGTTAAACAAACGTTGACATGAAAGATTAGAAGATCACCAAAGTTATTAGAAGTACTCCCCTCCATATCGGCGAATCCTTACACTAATGGGATTGGCCACATCTTGCTGCTAACTGGGCAAACATACTGATTTTATAGGACAGACAGAAAATAGAAAAGCCAACGCAGTTAACACATCAAGTAACCCAAGATGATAACTGTTATATTTCCATCCCAACACCTTTCAATCCCAATCCCCACCGTCCCTGCCCTGTGCTGCCTCTGTTCTAAAGATAGAAAGGTGCCTAAGAGAATAAAACTAGTTGAGAGTATTTTCTGCTGTGCACTGAGTCTAAAGGTCTCCAGAGAAGTAGGTGAGCTGTGTGTTGTGTGACTCCCATGCAGTCTCTGGAGAGCCCCGCTTTTTTAGACAGGTAATACAAGAGTGTAAATGGGAAAAGAAGTGGCCCCTCTTCCCCCTACAAAAACATACTAAATGTGTACCCTCCAAGATGTTCTATCACTTTCTCTTACCCTCACCCCCAAGAACCAGCACCACAACTGGAGTCTACCCTATGCCACAAGAGATTTTTAAACATTTTGACCCAATTTGACGCAATGAGATCCCACGTGTACATAATTTAAAAAAAAGACGGAACAGAACAGTCAGAATTGGTCTGATAATAGGCCAAAGGTTCATTACAAGCAATCTCAAAATGCAGTTGAGCAGAACAGACCATAACAGGAGTGAACACTGGCCAACAGTTAACAAGCTGCCCTGAAAAAGTAGAAAAACGCGTCCTAAGAATCAATGTTAAGACTTAATTTCTTACAATTAATCACAAACAATAACACTGTGTAAACCAACTCTTTGATAGTAAGATGATATTTTTTGCATTTGTGTATAAGTAAAGCAAAAAAAATCTTGATCGCCCTCTTATGTATGCCTGCCGTATAGGTCATAAATCCCACCACCTCCAAGATAGAGGATGGGACATGGACAAAACTAAAAAAAAATCTTAGTACATGTTATATAATTTTTTTCCAAAGACGCTTTCTGTCATTTTAGGTAGTTCTTATGTTAGCATGTTTCCTTGGATCAGGGAGTCTCCAAAATCCTGGTTGCAGCTGTTGCTGTGATCCTGCTACACGTCCTGCCTGTGCCCTGTCACGTCCTGATGTGCCCTGTTACGTCCTGATGTGCCCTGTTACGTCCTGCTGTTCCCTGTTACGTCCTGTGTGCCCTGTTACGTCCTGCTGTGCCCTGTTACGTCCTGCTGTGCCCTGTTACGCCCTGCTGTGCCCTGTTAAGCCCTGCTGTGCCCTGTTACGCCGTGCTGTGCCCTGTCACACCCTGCTGTGCCCTGTTACATCCTTCTGTGCCCTTTTACTGTGCCCTGTTACGCCCTGCTGTGCCCTGTTACGTCCTGCTGTGCCCTGTTACTGTGCCCTGTTACGCCCTGCTGTGCCCTGTTACGCCCTGCTGTGCCCTGTTACGTCCTGCTGTGCCCTGTTACGTCCTGCTGTGCCCTGTTACTGTGCCCTGTTACGGCCTGCTTTGCCCTGTTAGGTCCTGCTGTGCCCTGTTACTGTGCCCTGTTACGTCCTGCTGTGCCCTCTAACTGTGCCCTGTTTGGTCCTGCTGTGCCCTGTTACTGTGCCCTGCTACGTCCTGCTGTGCTCTGTTACTGTGCCCTGTTACGTCCTCCTGTGCCCTGTTACGTCCTGCTGTGCTCTGTAATACCGTGCAGTGCCCTGCTATAACATGAACTATTACAAACTACTATTTTTAGTCACTGTTTCATTATCTTTTACTGCGACTGTTATTGCCACTATTTACTTCAACCCCAACCGGCCCGTCAGACAGCGCCTACCAAGAGCCTGGGTCTGTCCAAGGTTTCTTCCTAAAAGGAAGTTTTTCCTTGTAATTTTTCTGATAAGTTGGTTTTTATTGGTTATTGGAAGCTATAAAAACAAGGTAAAATGTCATGATTGACAAATGACTCTAGGCTCTGGCTAATCAAATATGTGCCCTCTCACATTACTGGTGGATTACGTTCTAAAGTGAATGGAATATTTCTAGTTACCTCGCGACCATTGCACCAGAAATTGTAATACTCTCTGCCATGATCATTTTCCAGAGTTGTAAAATTCTGCCTCTGAAATAAACTACCGAGCAGCACTTTGATAATTTTGAAATTCACAGATCTATTACACAACTGGACTGCCTGGATCGTAATCGTCTCAATGGTGCCTGAGGAAACACACACCTACCCCTTACATTGTTTTATTCCAAGGCTGTTTTCAGTTTTTCTGCAGTTGCTGATGCCTCCCAAAATGTCCTTTAACCAATACAACCACAGGTTGTTTCTTTCCTCTATACAATCCATGGGAGCGTTTCCTAAATTAGCTCCCCCTACTGGAAGCAGATCAACGTCTTTTATACCTAAACCTAATGTTTACAGTTTTATACACATGGTTAAGGTATTGAAACGGTCGAGTTTGGTTAGGTTTAGGCAACAAAACTACTGGTTAGGTCTAGGAAAAGATTATGATTTGGGTTCAAATAAGTATTATTTACTAACGTAAAAGTATGTGACTGTGTGCTTTTCTCACATTGAGCTGGTCATTAGATCTTGTGAAAAACAGGCATTAAAACACAGCAGTTTTTGAATAAAGGGAAAGAAAGATGAACAAGAATGTCTACACAACAAAGGCCAGTGTGACATAACTCAGGAGTGTATACCTATCGTTGGGATAGATAAGGCATTGAACATGGCATCCTCACCCTGGCGTGTAATGATTGAGATGCATTTACCTTATCTCCATGCCAATGAGTGGGTAATGTTTTTTTAGTTTTTTTTAAAGCAGTCTTTCCTGAAAGACACACGAAGGCGCTCACACAGCATGCTGCAGACCACACTATGTGTGCCTTTTAGTCAATAACCTTCTCCACGGCCTCCCCTTCCCGCTCTGTCACCACAATATCTGCCTCTTACCGTGTCAATGTAGATATTTAAGAATAACTTTTAAGAGGGCCTTTTAGCCACCACAATTGATTTACTACTATGTATTCAAGCTACGGTAGAAATGTCCGTAAAGAGTCAGAGAAGGAGATCTCTCTCTCTCTCTCTCTCTCTCTCTCTCTCTCTCTCTCTCTCTCTCTCTCTAATTGAGCCTTGCATCATTTTCACTCATGGCAGTGATCAGCAGTAGATAGAGGGAGGAGAATGGTCACTAATGATCTGGAGATGGGTCTGACTGGTTTGCTAGCTATAGACCGGATCATCATGCAAAAAGGACATGTGATTTAGTGCAGACTCATTCTCAATGATGGGCTTTCACTTCACATCCATGGAATAAATCTCTACTGGAACACTGAATGTGTAGATGGAGATTTCTAGCCTATATTGATATCTTTATTTCAAACATGCAAGAGAAAGTATATACAAATAAAATAAAAAAATAATAAAAAGAAATAATAAAACAATGTTTAAAAACATTGGAGAGAAAAACAACAAACAAAGTACCCTTCTTTCCTGTGTTTACATACCTCTATCACATGTGTGAAAAGGAGTAGGAAGAAGTAAAACCTATGTACTCCTACCCCTTTAATTCTTGCATTCCTTTAATTTACAATATTTATAATTCTGCTCTCATGTACAGTTTTGGTAGTTTACTTGAGTATTTCCATTTTTTCACTTCACTATATTTCACAGATACTCTATGTAATGCCTCTTTACTCTGTATTTGGAGTTACTAGGGTTCATTCCCGAGAACCAGGATTCCAAGGAACACACATCCAAACTGTTTCACAGTTCCCGAGAAATGTAATAACAGGAAAGAATAGTTACATTCTAGTCAAACCAATACCTCCAAAATATACATATTACTACAGAAATACTAAGTCCTTAAGTCCTTTTAGACTGCTGCAATCAGCTAGACAGATGGATACATTTAGTTGACAAGATTTAAAACTGTCCTGGCCAGAACACAGTGCGGCTGCGCTCGGGGAGTCCCAGTCAGCATGCACCGGACTCTTCAGAATATGGAATCCGTCCCAGTTTAATAGAATGATTCAAGAGTTGAAGCTGCAAGCGAAATATGTTATGTATTTAGGTACTTCTGAAACTCTTGTCAGACAACTTCAAACTATCCGTCAGTATCTCTTTGTTGTTGTTTGATGCCTCCCTTCCTACCTTTTTTGATCAGCAGCACACTAACAAGTCTATGAATATCTCTCAGTAACTGTCACTAGGAAGGGTTATTATTTATGTCAAATGGTGTAGCAGGGAAAAAGTAAATCAATGTAAGATATAAGTATGTCCATCTTTCAAAAAACCTTTTTCATTAGGCTTTAAATATCAGTCTGTCCATGTAACCAACCTGACGCGCCTACATTTTTTATGGTAGAATTTAAGCTTACCTTTTAACACACGGATGACATACATAACGAACACATTCACATAACAGTGTAACATCATTCATTAGAAGCCAAGATCAGACTAATGTGAAAAATAATGTATCCCTTAAAAAAAAAAATTTGAGAGGTTTTCAGAGTCAAATTGTGTCAAGGTGGTGTTGTCTGCTGCCAGTTCACAGCTGGCCACCGACAACAAGGAGTGCGTGTGCAAATTAAGTATGACATGCATAAAATTCACTTGAGTTTCATTAACGGGAGTTGATTGCACTTTCTATCTACTTGACATCTCTCCATGCAAACTGACAACTTGATATGAAAAACTACATTTTGGTTGATTTATTGTGTGACGTTTAAGAAATAGCAGAGAACTAAAACTTTTGTTAAAGCAGGTTTGTAGTCTTAACATAAAATGGGTGAACAGCAACAGCAACATTTCTTTTTATCCTAATGGATCCGATCTTAACAGAAATGATAACATAATTATAACAATAATTATGTATGCATCTCTCTTGCAGGTTGCAGGCATGACAGTAAGTGTCATGTATAAATCAAACGCTAGAATATGACGTCCATGTAGCTTCGTAGAAATGTTTCTGCTAAGTAAGTTATTGGCCCGACTTGATTACATTCCCCCTTGTAAATTACAGCACACGTTGTCAGAATGGCTCCTGTGGGGAATCATTCCATAATTGCTTTGTTATATTGAAGGCATTGCCTCCATTTTACTTAACGGTTGGATTGCATACAGTCCACCCATTATCTCGATATACTTGTCTTTGAAAATCTGACTTAATGAGAAATTATGCTGATTTAAATCCAGATTTTGGTAAGGGCAGTGTGTTTAAAAGAATGATGGTTGGCTTCCCTCCGTGGCGTCAGTGCACGGACCTCATCGCTGAGCAGAGCAGGCCAGATGACACGTAACGCGGAAAGAAGGTTGTGCACTGCCGCCATGGAGGGAAGCCAAACACCATTCATCTGAACACACTGCCCACAAAAAGATGACGCAGAGTTAAAATCGGCAAAGTACCCCTTTTAAGAATGAGGTTGTCTGGGTCTACACACCTGTTTACCTAAAACTGCCACATGATGCTAACCTTGCACAGCAGTCGGTATCTTTCGGTATCATGAGATCACTCTAAGTAATGCGTTTGTGTCTTAACCATCAGTGGTTGGACCGGTCAGCATCCGGTGAGGAGCTACTGGCAGCTCCAGGCGTGGTCTGGGTGCCTGTGGAGAGGTTAGCTTAGATGCTACAATAACATTAACGACTGGAAATGAGAACTGAAGAGTATTTCTTCCTTTAGAGAAGAGCAAAGAGCGGGCCGGAAGGCCGCCCTCGATTGGAAAAGAGGTTTTTGCTTTTCTCCCCACTGGCTTCAGCAACATTTTGATAGACAGATTGTTTATCCAATCACCTGCCAAGTATTTTTTTTTAAGTCCTCGCCCTTTTCCAAACAGTTTCCCCCTATGGCTACTCAGATAGTTCTGTTTATCAAACCATTAACAAACCATCTGGCGCATGAGGCTCATCAACAGGATGCTCTTAGTTATATGCACACCTATTCTTTAAGCTGGGTTTTACTTGAATATGAATACTGTTTGGGCAAAACTTATGGCCGGTTAAGCATTATGATCCAAAAATAGAGTTTATTAGCAGCTTCAGTGGTGTCTACAGTATCATGTACATACTGACACATTTTTTACCAAGTAGCTGAGATGGTTAGTCCAGACTGATATATTTAATCCTTACGGCCCATTACCTGCAAACTAGACCTCTCGCAATGATGACAAAAATAAAAAATAATTCCTGTATGTGCCAAGTGATTTGGATTGTTACTCATAATGTAATGGGTTCTCTCTTGGCCCATGCTACACCCTTCCACCAAGTCTCATGGAAATCCAGCTCGGTATTTTAACGTAACCCTGCAGACAAACCGGACCAAAACCACAACCTTCTTGGCAGTGATACCTAATGATAGGCAGACTCAACTAAATGTTATTCCTAATTTAATTTATTTAATTACTAAGTAGCAGATGCTAGTATGCTAATCTTGTCAGCACATTAACATTGGCACTTGCTGATGTTAGCTTGTGGCCCACTGCGCTGTGCCTGATAGAGCTGTTAGCATGGCTGTAGGCCAATACTCTTGTTACATAGTTGCTAAATTGTTGCTTGCTCATGCTTTACAGTTGGTTTGTACAATAAAAACACACTTTGGTGTGACTTTGGCAGTCAGTGTGTTGTCTAAACAAAACAAAGCATTGACATCAGTCAATCTCTTTCTGTTTATTGTCGGCCTTTAAGTTGATCTCTCCCTCCTGCTGTACGTATGTCTTCTGTATCTCTGGTTATTTGCTCGAGTCACTCACTATGTCTTTTCATCTGTCTCTCTCTTATTTCTTTCGTCCGACAATCACCCCGAGGTCATGCGCTACCAACAAGTCCTCCTGTCCCAGCAAATGACATTTAAATGTTAACGCCGCTTCAGATGTCCCCAAACTCCCACAAAACACCATGTCTCTTCCTACCTTGTCCTCTGTGGCCTGTGTCTTGGTTTCTGCGTGTTAATGTACCGGTTGTAGATGCATGTTTCTGCCTCCTGTTGCATCAGGAGGTGAGTGTAGAGAATTATAATTTTACATTTCTGTTCATGTACGTATTAAATGTACCAAATACATTATGCAAAAATAACAGCAAATGCTGTTTTTAGCTTCTCAAATATGAAGATTGCTTACTAATACTTCCTACGTTTTTTGGAACTGATATGGACGGTTTTTCCTTATGGTCTTATATTTTATAGACAAAACAATCAAGAAAATAATTGGCAGATTAACCAATAGTAGGAATATTTGTTAGTTGCAGCCCTATTCTCACCTCAATCGTGGCATATTTACCCAAATGTTTATTTCAAAATGTAAAATCTTTTAAAAGGGATATGTAAACATTTCAGATATCTTTGTGCCTTTTTGATTTGAACTCAGGATACAGCCCCTGTAATTTCAGCTACTGGGTAGGAGTCCTTCTACATTAGAAATCTCACACTCTATATTGCCACATTCCTACCCTTTTTTCTAACCATTTATACTCTCGTTTTTGGCTTCTCTCTTCTTTCTGTCTCTCGTCTTTTACCCTTCCCCATTAGAGGATTATCTCTTTTTTCTGCACCTTGTCAAAACACAAGTTAAGCAGGAACCATGGCAGCGGCAATGCTTGGATTTGAGAGAAAGTGTGAGTTATACCCCAATCAAGGACAAAACAACGTGGTTTTCTCAATCTGGTTTGGTTGTGATTATGTTCAGCAGAACGTTAAAGGGTCCCTCAGTTAATGTGTGTGTGTGGATGTATGTTCCCCAGTTGGCTATGATTGTTATTATTACATGTATCACAATGGATATTTCCCTTCTTAATCAGCATCTGGACAGAGACTGCCTGAATATCAACAGCACCCTGGGGTATCGTTTATTTTCACGTCTCATATTTTAGTCGTTAAATGAATCCATGTGCCCAGGGCACCACAGCAGAGAGGCAAATTAACAAAACAAACAGAAAAATATGATTCATTCCTCCAACTCCCCTCCTCTTCTCTCTCCCTCCCACCCCCATTACTGTCTGACTCTCGTTCCCCACTGCCGCTATGTATCTTCCATGAGCCCAATAGAGCCATTGTCATGTCCCCTTCCTGTTTCTATGGTGACGAGGTACGATCTGCCACCAGCAAGTCTCTCGCCTCAGCGCTCCTCACTTGCCCCAGTGACTTTCAAGCATGTCCACTTTTTCATAAATGACAGTTGCATCCAGTAGCTCTGGTTCACTCTGACCCTTTCTCACACAGCATTGGCATGAGCATATTTAGTACAGTAATGCCAATGCAGAATGTACAAGGCTTATGAATAATTTACAGTGTAAAGAAAACATTCTTAAAGGATAAAAAAATGTTTTTTTGTTTTGTTTTCCAAAAGTAAATTTGAACTAAATACAAACTTGTATTTTCCTCTGAGTAGAGTAATTCTGCTTGATGTTGTATTCTTAGAAAAAAAAGCAGGTTTCTTACTGCAACTGAGACAGGGCTAGCCCCTTAGCTAACCCTAGCCTCAATCTGTGGGATTGGATCTTTATATTCAGCCTCTGACTGAACTCAGAACTCACCAGAATCTCTGGTTCTTTAGATTTCCCCCCTCCAGCCTCTCTTCTTTTTCCTCTTATCTCTATATGTTTATGAACAGAATTCTTAAAGCCCCAGGATTTGCACCCTGTTCAACTCAATTCGATATCTCCTCAAATTAATTTTTATTTTCCTTGACCTTGTGTGCAACTGTGCATGAAAAACTTTGCGTTGCACCTGTTGTCCTGCAAGTTAACTTTTTTCCTGTTAAGATAGACCGTAAGGTGTCAGGTGAGTGCTGTGCGGTTAGGCGGAGCTTGATAAATGTTAAGTGACAATTTTTATTGTTCAAACTCGCAGCCTCGCTAAATAATATAAGTTATCACAAAAGACTTAGTAAAGAAGAAATATTGTTTTAGTCCCAAATGTTTTGGGACTTAATTTAACAATAAATTCAAAATGTTTGGCATTTTGCCAGATCTATCGACACATTCAGATATCAGAACAGTAAACTGAAAAGTAGATGAGGTGTAGTTTCACCATGTGATATAATTTTGACATTGAGAACCATAGAAAAACGGATCAAATCAAAATATCATTGTTCTTTGTGGGTCCCAATTAATGTTGAAATTGGCCTAATGCTTGTTGTGTTCCTGTGGACTCTGGATGCTCTCGCAAAATTTAAGTCTGCAGGGCTTAAGATTGGATTTCCCGGATATGTTTTTTTCCGCCTCTTTTCTCTCTCTCTCTCTCTCTCTCTCTCTCTCTCTCTCTCTCTCTCTCTCTCTCTCTCTCTCTCTCTCTCTCTCTCTCTCTGCCTATTACATAGATGCCATACAGGACATCATTTCCAAACAGGCGTCTCTTTAGCTGGAGGTATGAACCCAATACACACTTGCTCTCCCTCCTAGACAGGAAGCTGTAAAAGGACTTTGGTAGATGTTACGCTGTCGTTCGTCCAGCTGGTACTGAACCTCAGGCAGCTGAGAGCAGACATGATTGGCACCAGCACATATGTACAAGTTATTAACCCACCCTGCAAGCACACACACACACACACACACACACACACACACACACGCAGATGTGTATAGCCTCTGACATTGCCTAAGGACATGGCACATGATAAAGGACATAGCACATCATGATAAATTACATGTGCATGCACTTTCACATTTCCGTCATCACACACACGGCCCGTACACTGATACATATTCCACTTTATCCACTAAAGGATGTGTTAGCATGTGTGGCTGTGGGCTTCTAAAATGTGTTAGATAAGAAAGATAAAAAAGATAAATCCATGCATACCAACTTGTCAGCATTAGTTTGTGAATTCTTCTCACAAAATTATGACCATTTGACTAGTTTCATGTGAAATATTCATATTCAATTTTTTAATTTATTAATGGCCTAAGCTCATTTATACTACATGTTCAGTGCACCTGCAGAACCCTAACCCACATTCAATTTTATATTTATGTAGAGGTTGTAGCCAATACTCAGTGGTTGGTTGGACAGATATGTGGAGGTGAGAAAGTCGACGAGATTTGAACCCTAACTCCCAAACTCCTTTATCTTTCTTGACAAACTACTCCTCTCTCTCTTCATGTACAACCAGTAACAATACCTGGGTGTCATAAAGCTTAACTTTTATTCCTATTTCGAAATTCATCACGGCTTTCCCCCTCACTATAATGACAGGCTTTTTACCAAGCCTTTGAAAGTGGCCATTCAAAACAACATGTTCAGACAGGACGTACATCCTACAAACACTTTGGTTTAATGCAGGCCTTGAAGGTTAGGGTTAGGTTCATGCTTATATTCTGGGTTTCTACTAGAACCATTTTACAAGCTTTAATATTCAAAAAACAGATTCTTTATTTCATATTGTCTGTCTAACCTGTGTGCACCTTTCGATTGAAACGCTTGTCTCTTTGAGTTTCTGAATACTAGCTGTGTGTATTTCTGTGTATTGAGCGTTTTCATTTTGATAAATCATAGTATTAATGCAGCACCTTAACCTGCTTTTACAATTGAAAAAGACATGAAAATTTCCCTTTTTACAACATGGGACCTTTAACACTTGCATGTCAGTGCCTTTTATTATCTGTGATGTACAAAACATCAGATTTTCTCTTTTCTAAAAAAAAAGCCAGTTTAGCATGGTAATAAAATCCTATGCCCCTCACACTGCTTTTCATTCCATTTTCCATTCCATGATTTGAATCCAGTTTGAAGCCAGTTCTCCTTAACAGCAAACACACACACACACACACACACACACACACACACACACACACACACACACACACACACACACACACACACACACACACAGAGGAGAATGGCGTTGTATTAACCTGAACACACCTGGGGCGGGCTATGTAGGCTGAGTCCTTTGCAGGGGCCCGGGTTTGAATCCGACCTGTGGCCCTTTCTGTCTCTTTCTCTCCCCCTTTCGCATCCATCCACAGTCACTATGGAATATAATGATTAATAATTAATATGTAAAAAATGAATAATTAATTCTGAAAAATACACTAATTGGATTTACCATGGAGCTGGTGAGTGCTTTTCCCACAGAAACCCTTTTTAAACCACACCACCGCCTCCTGTTTGGTATACAACTCCTCGGGAGTTCTCTTGTCTCTTGTAACTCAAACAATACAGAGATGTTGACCACAATACGCTACTTTTCACTACCTATCAGAAAGTGAGCACACCCTTTCAAGTAATTAAATGAAGTTCCTTATTCCCATTCAATATGCCTTTAAAAACAGGACCGGGGTTGTAAAGGTTTAGAATAATAATGATTTCTCGTTTTGCAGCAACGGTCTTGTATATATTTCATCTATTATGGTTGTGTGTTTTCAAACAGCGTGACGGCAGCTTGGCAAACAGATTGAAGCAAACACTCACTCATTGGCTCTCAGGCACAGTGCCAGCTGGTACACCGGTCCAGCTGATTGATTTGATTCATTCCTGTGAACTCAAGTCCCATTTCTCTTTCTTTCTCCGTTTAAAAATACTGTTTCACAGTATTTTCACCTGTTGTCTCTGACTCTGTCAGCCGACTTCAAGTTTCTCTCATCGTCCATTCCCCCCTCTCCTGGGATTAAAGTAGACTCCAGTCAGTGTGCAGCAGTATTAATGTATCTCTGCATGGATAGTTACTGGATTTATGGGGCTGTATCAAAATAATTTCAGACAGGAACACATAAAGTTCCCATTTAAATGGAAAGAAAATGTAATTGTAAGACCATATTTTACTATGTAAAGCTTGTTTAGCTTGAGGTCAGATGTAATGATGTCTATTGTAATAGTTTGTGCACAGTGGGGTCTGGTCTGGGATGTGACTTAGATGATTACGATTTAGTAATCTAAAAAAATTTGAATTACCCTTTCTTGAATGTTCCCCTGCTGCTTAATGTGTGACTATAATAGTTTAAATCATAAAAAGTTTAATTTTCTTTTTTAAATGAAATGTAATTAAATGGAAATTTAGCCAAAACTAAGTAGTGGTCTGAGTGGCCTTTAACTTGAAATATGGCACTTACAGTAATAAATGTAGAGAGCTTTATGATGCCATGAAATCCCATTTGAGTCAATTTTAGCTTCAGGCTTCATGAACAAAGCTATACAGCTGTGCCATACTCCGTTCTTACCTGGACCTTGTTGGATCAGTCAACCTGGTAAAGACACAGACCATCAGACACAGACCATCAGAACTTCCCAGTTACATGAGCATGTAGCCACCGGCCCAATGAGCTAAACAGACAAGAGTAAAGCCGGTAGAAAAAAAAAAAGGTTTACATTTTCTCCATCATGGTTTGATTCACTAACAACATAGGTTGTGAATGCAATATATTTCTGCAATACTGATTTAAACCGGCCTAACGCCTGGTGTACTAGAGGATTTTCAAATTTTAACCCTTGTGTCGTCTTGTGAATCCACATTTTTGTTGACGCTTTTTTTCGATGTTTTTAACTTTTTCCTTACGCTTTTGACGATTTTTTCGTCAATGATTTTTTCGTCGATGTTACACTAACTTATTAACTTTAGTTTTACAGTTATATTTGGAATAAATGGTCAATTGACCTCATTTATAGGAAATTTTACCTAATGTTTGAATTAGGAAAGCAGAAATTAGGAATTATTTAGACAAAAATTAAAGGAACGTATGTTGATGGATAATCACAGACTGGAATATGTCAACTTTTACTCAATGCTAATTCTAAACCACTTCAATTTGTTTTCCGAATACTATAAAATTGAATAAGACACCCCAAAATTAATGAAAGTAGAGATTGGTACTTGCCAAAGAGCGTTGTGTGGAATCAATCATGTTAATTTGGGTAATTAAAAAGAACTTTGATATAGGAAAACGGGTCTATTTGACCCGGAACAACATGAGCGTTAACTGATTTTTAAATGTGAGAAACAGACATAACGACGTATTTAAAAATACAATTATCTACAAAATATAGTTTAATTGTAAGAACACGCACCAGACGATTCAGTCAAGACACAGGAACACACACTTGGCCCAAGGTTTCAGAGTGGAAATTCCAAGAACGTGGAATCTCACAGAAACTCGCGTGATCAAACAAGACTTCAGAAGAAACGTTGAGGTGGACGGTCACTGAAGACAGTTTTACTTGCGCATGCTATGTTTTTCACCAAACGGCACGAGACAATTAACAAGCACTTATACTGTTGCCATTATTCTACAATCTTAGTTTAGGAGACACAAGTTCTAATTCGGTGTAAATAATGGGCCTAAGTAGTATTTTTATATGAGATATTTTTCAGAAATGTCATATTTCAATGGACTCCATAAGCAGTGTTGTTTTGCGTTTGTATTTGCATTGTATTGTTTGTATGTTTGTTAGGCCACTCAGGGGTATTGGAGTATGTGTCGAATGCAATGTCTATCCCTCTCTGTCTTGTAGATGTTCAAGGCATCCCGCTTTTTCTTCAGCTCCAATTCACCCACATAATAGCATGTAAGTGGGGGAGGGAGACACAATGCAGGAACTGATAGGTTTTTTTGCACGTTTGGGTAATGTTTTTATGTGTTTATGCTCATGGATGCATGTCGTCTTCCGTGGCGCCTCCCTTGCTGATTTTATGACCTAAAGCTTTCGTGGCTATCTGGAGATGAATGAGCTATTGCTACGTTACTGATGCTTGTGTGTAAATAATAAAAAAGATATTGAATGTAATTAAGGGACCGCAATCAGATTGTACAGGAAACATTATGACGTGTGTGTGTGTGTGTGTGTGGGAGGGCTGGTTCCCTGGCTTGGTGGCATCGGGACCCGTAAGTTGAGCGTATAGGAGACACAGGTGTGGACTTCCCAGGGCTCTCCCAAACAATATCTGCTCATTTTCCACCTTATTTATCACAACCTTGTTGCAGAACCCCTTCTGATGCCACCAGGACCTACTTCTCTCTTTTCATTAAATTGAATCAGATTTTTTTTGAATGGTGATGTGAAGTGCAAACCACTTGTTTCCAAACCACATTTTTGTTTCATAGGAAACAGAGGCACAAATGTACATGTATTGTGTTCTGTAAAAATGGATTCCAAATAACCAGAGTAAGGTGTTTTCCTTTTCTTAAATCACCTAAAAATAGGTTTCACATTCATAATTCACAACATTATGACCGTATTCTGGTATTAAAACGGTGCTTTCAGATGGCTAAACTGTCATTTTCCACTCATCTATCACATCAGCTGTGCTGTTGCACTGCACAAATGTGTGAGATAATTATATGCAACATCAATGTTCAGGTATTTAGCAGTTGGCCAGTTTACACCACTGATATGTATAGATCCATTATTGTTTGGTGCTTATTAAAATATTCAAAGCCACTGTGTATGATGTTAAATAGTTTTAAGAACCCTCTTTGGATGTATTTTAAGTCTTTGTGAGACATTTTTTATTTATTTTGTACATTCATTATATAAGCAATATTCATTGGGTTGAAAACCCGCCATGAATGCATTCCTGTTACTTTTGTTTAATTGTGTAATTATTAGCTCTGTTACGCCTTCCGCTGCCTCTGTTTCTCTGGCTGAAGTTCCTGTGATAAGGCCTCCATTATGCAACCGCCACTGAGTTGATTTATCTTCTTGTTGCTAATGAGTTGAAGGCTGATTATTGCCCAGTTTATAGCTCTCTGTAATGGCCTTGTGTAGACATGGTGATTTATAGGTGATGGTTTTCAGAACAAAGCCGGGCAAACAGGTTCATTTTCAACATTAATTAGCTATAGCCTGCATACATAACTTTATTTTGTTCTTCTCTCTCTGTGTGTGTGTGTGTGTGTGTGTGTGCATGTGAGTGAGCATAGAGAGGTAAGGGGGTTAGCTAGTGTACCCATAGCATACAGTAGGCAATATTACAATTATATTGATGTTGTTTATATCAAATTCTATTGTATTATAAATAGTGTAGCTGTACACACTTATTATTTTTGGTTATTTTTATGTATTTATATCATATACAGTCATGTCAAGTAGATGAACCAACTGTGTGTACAGTAGAGACTATATCGGTTTCCACAAGTCAGTGAAGTTCCAACCAAGGAAGTGTGCCCTTCTTACTGCAGAGTCGTATGGTTGATGCTGGAACGGATGGTCCGGAGGCAAAGGCAAGACCCGCCTCTGATTGGTTGATCGTTTGATTAGGTTTAGGCATGAGGTAGGAATGGCGGTAGAAATTTCCACATTTACTTTTATTTAGAATGCAGTTTTATCGATAATGAGTGATAATTATTTCATTTTTGGTTTGGAATTGTGGCGGACTGAATGCTCCTCATAAACTCTGGGCTTACTTAAAAAGAGAAATGTTCAGAAATGCTAGTAACGGGTTGGACCCCCTTTTGCCTTCAGAACTGCCTCAATTCTTCGTGGCATAGATTCAACAAGGTGCT
>NC_048422.1:5599300-5640575 GCF_013103735.1 Etheostoma cragini
TGTACATATACAGTGGTCAAGCCAAGATGTTGTATGCCATGCTTCACTGATATATGTATAGCTCTCTACTGGTAACAGAATTTTACTTGAAAGAATCAACTTACTGTCAAGACAGTATTGTTTAAGATGTTTGGCAAATATAGAGTTATCATCGGACATATCAGCATTCATATCACCAACCACAAATATGCAAGTACTTTAACTCTCTTTAATTAGTGTGTTGATAAAGGCTAGCCTATTAATATATTCATTTTCATTTTTATAGCATTCATATGGCATGTAGACATTTAAGATAATAAAAACATTTTTGTCATGTACAACTTTAATTGCTATGGCCCAGTCCACCTTTAAACGCATCACCTCGATCAATGGGTCAAGTTTCCTATGCCATAGAATGGCCACCCCACCAGGTATTCTGCCACGCACCATTCCCATACTTAGATCTGTTGTCGACTCACCTGCGCCATAGAAATTAACATGCACTGAATTAAGTTTATGTAGATCTTGCTTGGGTAGCAAAGTCTCTTGTACACATAAAATAACAAAACGTTGCGCTTTATCCACGACCCCCTGTCCAAGGCATAACCCACGAAAGTTATATGACACAACTCTCATAATCAGTTCATAGTCCAGTCTTCATTGCAGCAGTTGCTCCATCCTCAGACTCATCATCATTCATATTCTCTGTTACATTTCTTTGAACCAATGTTTTACGTGCCGCACAAAGACACCCTCCGGCCACAACTGTGGCTCATACATTTCGCTCACCTCATTGCATTCTACACTTACTTTGAAGGAGTTATACCGTCTTTGGGCACCCTCTATCTTTTGGCATATTACATCTCGACGTAGTTTGTCTTTCAAGTAACTAGCCAACGTTTCCGTGTTTACATCTGGGGAGAATTTTGTTGCAAAAACACTCACCAACTTAGTCTTTACAACCCGTATGCTTCCTCCCACACTGGTTCCAACAATACAACTTTTCTTTGCCTTCCCATAAGCAGTCGGTTTGGCCTTGGGTTGAGTAGTTTCTCCAGTTAGCTGTTGTCGGCGGCCCCGCTTCACTACCCTACTCCATGCCGGGGTAGCCGTCTCTCTGCTCCTGTCACTAGAGATGTCCTCCAATCCGCTGGTATCCACAACCGTACATTCAGGTACCTGCCTGGCATTAACCATGCCCCGACTCGGAAGCTCCTCAGTGACCCAAGGAGCAGACTTACTTCCTCCAGGCTTCTCTATTTTGCACAGGCGTTGGTCTAGTCCAGTTGTCACTGAACGGAGATCCTCGCCGATATCTATTTGCACAGACATAGCCTGCTTCATGGTTGCTACATCCATACCTAGACGTTCAATTTTCCTTAGCAGGCAGGAAACATTGATACTGTTGAATGTCACAGGTGGAAGATCATCCAGATGATGATACACACACCGAGGAATGTTTTCACCAGCCTCGTTAAGCACTTTCAGACAGCTCTTAACGTTGTTAGCGTCTTTTTGCTGTCCTTTGTGTGAAACACAGCATTGAGTAGTATTAGGGCAGAGCTCAAACAAAACTTTCTTGGAGCTCTCAATCCACTCTGACCCGAAGTGGTTGACAGTCAACATAACAATCTCATCCTGACTTAAAGTTCTCATTTTTACCACAAGGAAGTTCAGCAGTTCATCTTCCACCACGGTTTTACCGTCGACTGTGGTGTAAATCTCTGCTTTTATTCGTGATTTACTCGGAGCAACCACGTCTTTCCCCGCAGCCTCCGCCATGATACAGCTGCAAATAAGTATTTGAACACCTGTCTATCAGCTAGAATTCTGATCCTCAAAGACCTGAGACCTGTTAGTCTGCCTTCAAAATGTCCACCTCCACTCCATTTATTATCCTAAATTAGATGCACCTGTTTGAGGTCGTTAGCTGCATAAAGACACCTGTCCACCCCATACAATCAGTAAGGATCCAACTACTAACATGGCCAAGACCAAAGAGCTGTACAAAGACACTAAAGACAAAATTGTACACCTCCACAATGCTGGAAAGGGCTTCGGGGAAATATCTAAGCAGCTTGGTGAAAAAAGGTCCACTGTTGGAGCAATCATTAGAAAATGGAAGAAGCTAAACATGACTGTCAATCTCCCTCGGACTGGGACTCCATGCAAGATCTCACCTCGTCGTGTCTCAATAATCCTAAGAAAAGTGAAAATCAGCCCAGAACAACATAGGAGGAGCTGGTCAATGACCTGAAAAGAGCTTGGACCGCCTTTTCCAAGGTCACTGTTGGTAATACGCTAAGATGTAATGGTTTGAAATCATGCATGGCACGGGAGGTTCTCCTGCTTAAACCAGCACATGTCAAGGCCCGTCTTAAGTTTGCCAATGACCATTTGGATGATCCAGAGGAGTCATGGGAGAAAGTCATGTGGTCAGATGAGACCAAATTAGAACTTTTTGGTCATAATTCCACTAACCGTGTTTGGAGGAAGAAGAATGATGAGTACAATCCCAAGAACACCATCCCTAATGTGAAGCATGGGGGTGGTAGCATCATGCTTTGGGGGGGGGTTTTCTGCACATGGGACAGGGCGACTGCACTGTATTAAGGAGAGGATGACCGGGGCCATGTATTGCGAGATTTTGGGGAACAACCTCCTTCCCTCAGTTAGAGCATTGAAGATGGGTCGAGGCTGGGTCTTCCTACATGACAATGACCCGAAGCACACAGCCAGGAGAACCAAGGAGTGGCTCTGTAAGAAGCATATCAAGGTTCTGGAATGGCCTAGCCAGTCTCCAGACCTAAACCCAATAGTGAATCTTTGGAGGGAGCTCAAACTCCGTGTTTCTCAGAGACAGCCCAGAAACCTGACTGATCTAGAGAAAATCTGTGTGGAGGAGTGGGCCAAAATCCCTTCTGCAGTGTGTGCAAACCTGTTGAAATACTACAGGAAACGTTTGACCTCTGGAACTGCAAACAAAGGCTACTTTACCAAATATTAACATTGATTTTCTCAGGTTCTCAAATACTTATTTGCAGCTATTTGCATTTATCAGACAAATAAATAGTTAAAAATTCATACATTGTGATGTCGGGATTTTTTTTTTTTTTTTAGATTATGTCTCTCACAGTGGACATGCACCTACGACGACAATTTCAGACCCCTCCATGATTTCTAAGCGGGAGAACTTGCAAAATAGCAGGGTGTTCAAATACTTATTTTCCTCACTGTTTTTACTGTGCAGCCTAAAATTGTGGCATGGTATCCAGGCTTTATCAGTTCTTGGTGATATCTGGCCACACTGCCCTTCCTATTGAGAGGATCTGGGCAGGCGATTGCCCATGACTGAGTGTCGATCTCGACTGGCATGATTTATGATCTAACATTCCCGAAGTATCACGCATTCCAGACCGTCAGCAGATTAACTATAATTTAATTCATAGAACATATCTCACCCTCGTGAAAATGCACAACATGAAAATATTAACAGCTTTTTATGCACTGCCTAATAAAAGCTCAAGTTATTCTGCATATCTTCATATGTTCTGGGAGTATGAATTACTCCCATGATCCTTTTGATCAGTTCTGGAACATTATTGCATCCAAAATGTATGTGCCTGGTCCTTTGTCTTGTGTGTGTGTGTGTGTGTGTCTGTTTCTACATGTTGTTTTGTTTCCCTCCCTCCAGTTTTTCCTCCCTGTGTTCTGTTCCTATGTCCCAGTGTGTTGTTTGTAACTGTTTGTGAATGTCATGTTTTCTGAATATTACAAATAAAAGAAATTTGATCACAAAAACCAAATTGTAGGGTGGAGGATCGGGTTAAAATCAGATAGGGATATGGGAGTAAAATGTCCCCTTGAAAACAGACTTTTTTTGTGATTTACCGTTTTTATTTCAAACAACATACAAAACATACAATTTGAAACATGAACATCCCATTCATTCCTCCATTCCTCCCAATTATCTGTTTGGCTATCATTAAACTAGTCTGGACCAGCTTCTTATGTGTTTAGGAGTGACCCGTCTCCCAGAACAAATAATCTTGGCTGAATCATAGGGCTGAATGGAACCTGGGTTCCTCCAATCCGACATAGGTTATAATGTATCCCGGTCCAAAATTCCTGGACCTAATCACAGGACCATAGCCACATGAATTACTTGAATTACTCCCAGATGACATAGTTTTAATATTCCTACACACTCTTCATCAACAAGTTATCCTTTAAAGTAACACATATTAAATGCATACCTCTCATTACTACAGAAATTACATTTTACATTATTCTTCCCTCTCCTATCCAACAGTAGACATAGAAAGTAATGGTCTAGCCCATGCAGGCGTGATTGGTAATGTTCAATATGCAGCAGAACAGTGAGCTGGCCTTTTATGAAGTCAATAATTCAATGATTTTAAATCCCCCTCTGTCTTGTGGAGATGTTTAATATAAGCAATAAAGGGTTGCCCATGTGCTGCAAAGCTTAGGCATGCAGAACACAGACACATGTTTTGATGTTGAGATTAGTTTTCAATCTTTAACAGGATTTATTTAACAAGACATTAGTTCTCATTGGTATGCATGAGAAGAAGGAACAGCTCTGTTTAAAATGTGTTATTTTCCTTTTTGAAGCAGCTAATAGATGTTTGTTATAGTAAACACCCTGAAGTGGGTCGGACATGAAATTAACAGTCCAAAGCATGCAAACGGATTAGAGACGGGTGGAGCAGGAACACGGTGTGCTTAGCTGGCTTTATGTCTCCTGCTCATTTCCTGCATATCAAAACAAGGCTCTGGGTGATGTTACTGTGAGCGAGTGATGAATTTAACAGATTAGCTGTGAAAACGAGTACAAATGGTGATTTAGTTAACGCCAGTAAAGTGTAAGGGATAGGCTGGGCCTGTTTTCATTCATTCATGCTCAGAGGATCCGACTTGACGTTGTTTTCTCTTCCAAACAAACTATTTTAGGTCTTTAATTGACAGGACAGCTGAAGAAATGAAAGGGTAGTGAGATGGAGGAATGACAAGTAGCAAAGGGCCGCAGGTCGGAGTTGCTGCATCAAAATGTAAACCTCTACGGGCACCTGCGCTACCAGCTGGGCAATCTGCATGCCCCTTTGCCTCCTCTTTTAAGTGAATTTTTATTATTGAAAGTGAAACCTTCACCTCTACTTTTCTTGCAATGATGTGTCAAAATATCTGCTGTGAGAAAAGTTACAAGTAATGCATTGGTTGTAACCAATGGTTGGGGGGTGGGGGGGGTGGGGTGTAGTATGGATAGCAACTCAAGGTGGTGGATGTGGAGGTGAAGTTAGTTGACTTAGAAGATAGAAACTGGAGATGCAATGTTGGCATTGTCGTTCTGAAGGATGGCTTGGTGTTTAATACCTCTTGCCCTCCCTCCCTAAAAGGCTCCTGGACTCCCAGAATTCTTTTTTTTCCAGATTACAGCAATTTCACGGTCAAGCATTGCCGAGCCTTTCACCAAGTCATGGATTCGGCGTGAGGCAAAGGTTTGGATTTTTTCCTGCTGTACCCAGCGACCCTGAAGATCAAGGATGGCAGCCACTAGAGAGCTTTCACCTCCACTGAAGTTGCTGAAGAATACGTGAAGCGAGCTGCTCCCCGCCACCCTGCAGCTGTGGAGACAGGCAGCGCCTGAGATTTCCCCGCAGAGAGCATCGTGGAGGAAGACCAAGAGGAAAACAACTGCCTGATGAACATGGACTTTTGGTTTACCTTCATCTCTTAATGTGCCCCAGTGATCTGATATGATTACAGTAGCCGTTTTTGAATGGGCTCTCTGACTTGTCTAAAATAGCCTTCAAGTTATCTAGGTCACCACTGGGCGCCTCCCTCCCAATGAGCTGGTTGTTTTGTGCATTGTGTTTCTTGTTTGTGTTGAGGAAAATGCCTTTACTTTAAAGTTAATTTAAGGTGGAACCATTTGCTGCAGCAACTTGGTACTTTTTGGGCCGCTTTTCTTTTATGCTGCCCCGGGTCCATCATTTGATCACTGACCGATCACTTTGTCCTTGTGGTCAGGCAGTACAGGCAGAACTGTGATCTCTGCAGTGGAATACAGTGCTAGACAAATTTTTCTTGTCGGCCTATGCCCCAAATGTTTTGACAGCGGTTTCTATGGTACGCTCACCAATCAAATGCAGGAATTAACGGACTGTTCTTTTGTTGTTGGTGCGGACTTCAATACTGTATGGGGCCCAAATACTGATCGGTCAAACTCAAAGGTCACGAGTGTTCAGGCTCAAATCACGAATGCTTTGAAATAATGGGCCAACAGCTTGGGGCTTATAGATATTTGGTGTGCAGTTAATCCCACCTGTCAGGACTATTCTCAGCCAAATCTTTTTCCAGAAAAGATTGTCTTTTTTCGTCCCCTCAATTATTTCATTCAATTGATAAAGCGGTGTTGCTACCAATGACACTATCCAACCATAAGGGAGTTCTTTGCTCCATCACACTAGACCGTCTGTCCCAACGTGCTGTTAGATGGCACTTAATAATATAATAATAAACTTTATTTCAGACCCAGGGGGATCCATATCCCCCATGTACTTAGATACATGTCTAATGAAAAATGAGTTCTACATCACTCAGTTTAGAGCAAAATTCCTGATGTTTGCAGACATTAATGTCGGCTCTTTAGAAGACCACAGGATGTTGTGGGACACAATAAAAGGGTTTATTAGCAATACTATACTATTCTGCTCTAATATGCTCACAGCTACATTACTTACAAAATCAAATCTTGAAGCTGAATTCACCAAATTTGACTTATTGTTGCAAACTAATATTACTGACAAAATTGCTTTATAATCAAGAAAGAAATCAACAATATTCTGAAACAGAAATCTTAATTTTACTTCTTAGAACAAGACGGCGGTATTACTTTCAGGGTGTTAGACCTAGCCGCCTCCTAGCAATGAGATTAAGATCCAGTGATTATTTTGCAGATATTCCCGCTGTTAAATATGGTAATATTAGAACTGACCCTAAATAAATAAATCTTTTCAGATATTCTATTTGAATCTGTAAGAATCTGAGGTTACTCTGGAATCTGGACTTGCCTCAGTTATCAGGCATCAGACTGGTCTTGAATATCAGAATAGCTAATTTGTTTGGTCTTGTTTGTCTTTTTTTTTTTTTATACGTTTGAGTGCCTTTATGTATGTGACATTTAAATTATTGTTCTAATAGTTAATAAATAATAAATAGTAATATAATACATTTTATGGAATGTTTAGGCCTGTTATGTTTAATCTATTGGGCAAAATAAATAATTAAAGTTTTTCTGATCAACAAAACAGTGATAACTGAAACAGATGTACAACACACCATGCAGTGTTGGAAGCTATGGTTGGAAGTTGGAAGCTAGACTGTTGACAAAAAAATTAATCGAGGCATCAAATGACACAAGGGAGGTGAGAAAAAGAGAGAATTATAAGAGAGCACTGTTGGCTGATTGTGAAAAATGCTGCAAAATACTGCTAGCACTAATGTTAGTGACACATCTGAGCCAGCACACCAGGGAGAAGGACAGGCCAGTGAGGAATAGGAGGAAGAGGAAGAACAAAACGAGCAAGAGGAGGATGAAGAGAGACATGGATAACGAATCTATGGAACTAACCAACATAAGCCTAACAACAACAACAAGCCTGCTGTGTGTCTGAATGTGGATTACCAGAAGCAACAGAGATGGAGACCAATGCCTGAGGATGGAGGGTAGCAACCAGGGGGGAAGTCTTTCGTCTGAAAGCAAAGCTACCTATGGCGCCATTTTGATGCTACTAAGCCATCACCCGCCATTAGCGTCCCATTGACTGACGTTCATTTTGGCGCCACTTCAACAGCAAATCACTTAGCAAATAACGTAGCAGACGTTTTTGTAAAAATAGGCTAACATCTGTGTCATAACCACGCAACTTACTGTTGCACAGTGGAGGAATTAATGGGTAAGGTCGCAAACACTTTGGTCTTACATTAGCTGTTTGAGTTTAATAACTAATGTTAACTAGCGTGTTAGTTAGACTGCGTCTATGTTATCTCCTAACATGTACCTACGCTCTCCGTCTCTGCTGATTTGGGAATGATTGAGATTTCTCTTGCACAGCTACAAGAAGACTTACAACTTTCAGACAGGTTGCTCACGTCACATCTACTTCGTCAACCTCAGTTGGAGGCTGCTTAATAATGCTCAGCCATCGCCGGAAAAGTGCTTCTAATATCCTTCACTGGTCTCCGTCTAGAGCAACGGGATCTGTTGGTCCATTTCTTTAACTGTCTATGGTACTGACAGGTACAGTAGGTGTGGCTACTTCAGAAGATCAGATCAGACATGCTTTTATTATGGAGCGGCTAGCGCTGATGATTTATTCACATTTATGCATTGGTGTTGTGCATTGATATGTCTGTTTTGGTGCAGTTGTTTATAGCATGGGAGTTTACGTTCACCGTCACTGGGGCTATCAAAAGAGTGTGTTCTTTTCGTCCGTCAAAAGTTCTATCTGCAAGTTGCGCCATGACAAAAACAATTTTTTACCACTTTGTTCTGCATTTTGGGATTAGAAAACCTCCGTCGGATGGGAAAAAGCTGGCAATCATTGCATGAAGTGTGGGAGTGATCATTAGAAATGGAGGTAGCTATCCCCCGTTACTGCCTGGTGTACAGGGACAGTGGGTAAAGCTCTGGCTCACCAGTCAGCCAACTGAACCAGATAACTATTTGGTTTAAGGCATTTCACTCCTTTATGGATGCGTGACCAAACCATGACACTTAATTATTCTTCCAAATTATTTAACATTATGTTACTTGAGGACACATTGTATTACTTTTACATATGCTGTGTTAATTGCCCTCATTCACTGACCATTATATTAAATTAAATATTTGCTTAAGACTTTAATTTGTCAACAGGGAGTAAATTGATTAGCATAGATTACATCCTCTGTCGCCCATAAAAACGGGTCGCCTGCAGCACAGCAGATTTAATTTAGCTTAGCTCCACAGAATTCCTCTTTTCTCAGTCAGATCCCATTGAGACGGAGCTCGTCCAACTTCTGGTTGCCAGGAGACATGAATTCCTGAGGCACTGGTGACGATCTATAACTGCATCCCCCAGCTGTTTATGTTCAGAGATGAGCTCCCATATGAAAACTGGGCTTCATTGACTTCAGGCAGAAGGTCTCTCCTGTCTTTCTAAGGCATTCTCCCTTAATGAATTGATTACTGATTATTAGTAATCTGTAAGACCCTGAGCATTCACTGAAACATGGCTTGAAACAAACAAATGCATACATTTTAATAAAGTTTCAATTTAACTCTTAATTGGTCTGTTCCTGTCATATCAATTAACCTGTATTTGAAAGGTTTCCTTCCCAAACTAACAACCATATCCCTATTTTGCACTGGCGAAATATGTTTTGGTGAAAGCATATTGCAGCCTGTTTTGAAAATGTGTCTGTTTGGAACGGGCCCCGATATGGCCGATTGCAGCTTTCTGGAGAACCACTCATTAAAACAACTTTTCACTCAGCAGAACGCTTCCTTGAGTCCTGAGCAGTACTGTACACCCACCATGACACGCTGTAGTTGCGTCCCCCAGCAATCCTAGAGTATCTGTGTCATTTGCTGACGGGTAACTATTGGGGACAAGGCTATTTCCCCACTATTGCCCATATTGCCCCCCCGGTGGTGTATTCTGATAAAATACACCAGAATTCAATTCAAATTAACACAATGCTATTGCACAATGCTATATTCCATAGATCTCAACAGCTCGCTCTACAACAAGCAATACACCCGCCAAATATGAAGTCTATCAGATGAATGGTTGAACAGAAATCCACAGAGACAGACTGACTGACTGACAGATGGACAGACACTCGTTCCATTTAATAGATGTTCTGTCAACATTTTTAAAGGGGTATTCCCTCAATATCTGTAACGGCAACTTTTAATTTGAGCTTTAAGTTTTTGTCTGCTCTGCGTTTCTTTTTCTTTGCTCAGAATGAACATGATCACATGTGCAGACTGGCTGAATATTAGAAACACAGCACTGTTGTATGACCCGAACATGCAAACACAACAGTGTACACACTGTTTACCTAATCTCTGTTTGCTGAGCTAAGATCAGGCATATTATCTCAGCATGTGAGTCATGCTTCCTCTTTTAGCGCAGGGCCCATCCTGCCAAAGGTTGCGGCCTATCCGCATTTGTTCTCTTCTCTGTGGGCGTTTCATTTCAACACCAGTTGAAATAAGCAGCACTTAAATGGTGCTGTGTGTGTACAGTATCCATGCTGTGGATTGGATTTGGTTCATTGTTTGTCATGTTTTGTCAAACACCAACTTTGCATGCCATGATATTTTCAGCGATCCAACCACTTCTTTAATTTAAAAACCCATTATTCTTTCTTTACATCAAGGGTTTTACATGATGCTGCAGGAACCACATTAATAAAACACACTACTACTTTTTCAAAGATAATTCTTTTTGTCATTAAGGCCTTCATTGTTATAGCATATTGCATACATGGAAGGAGAGAGAGCAGGCCGAACCTACGGCCTCTGCGTTGGAAACTGAGCATCTGTACATGGGTGAGCGCTCTACCACCAGACCACCCAGGCACCCAACTGTCTGCTTCCTTATCTCAGACATTTTACATACTTGATCATTTCTCAATCATGCCAGTAATACTTTCTTTCATTTTAAAAGCAATCTGTCTTCTGTTTTTTAATGCGCACCCAGCTGTTCTGCTAAAAATATAAATTAATAGTGTACATGATAATTGTTCTATTTAATATTGTCGCGCTCAGTGTCAGCCACTATTTATTCGTCTGTGCCTAAATTGTTTCAAATCTTGCCAGCTGCGTGACTAAAAAACCCAAATATTTACAATTACTATTTTCATATTTTTCCATTTTTGTTTAATGAGCTTTAATCACCTGTTCCCTATAAACATACTCCTGAATGATCTTAATCATTAAGAGATACTCATTTTATATATTTCTGACAATATGGTGGTAGGTTTTGGAATAAATTGCAGCACTTGTCTTGTCAAAATGTTGTCTTTTAGTGTACTTGGATGAAGAAAGAGAGTCTGGAAATCAGTGTATCTTTGACAAAGTGTGCCAGTGATCTAAATTCAGCTAGAAGTGGCTGCACAATAGGGAGCTTTTCTTCCAAGAAAGACAGATCTCCCCACTGATTCCACTTCTGTGAGCGACAGCCTGGCTGTTAGCATGTTGACAGGCCCGTTGAGTTTATTTTCACCACCAATGGCACAAGAATCTGTGGCAAAAGACAGAAGAATAAAAAAGACTGTTTGTTCACACTGAGGTGGTGGAAATGAGACATGGTGCTTAAAAAATGTGTCCTGTTAACATTTTAGCAGATGCTGTTATAATCTGAGTATGCAGCGTGAAGTTTCAAGCTCTTGTTCCTAGTTTTTATATTTTGCCGAGAACAAAGATTATTACCTGTAACCACATGGGGCCGGCAAGTGATGAAAAACCAATTGAGTCCAAATATATTGCAATCAATGTACAACAATCATAGCTCTCGGAAGACATGACAGGTTCATCTGTATCACAGCAGAATCCTAATGATACTGTCTGTGTGTGTGTGTGTGTGTGTGTGTGTGTGTGTCTGTGTATGTATATATATATATATATATATATATATATATATATATATATATATATATATACACTCACTTATTACACAACCTTGTTGAATGTTACCAACTCTTTTACAATGAAAGTAGCCAGCACTATAGTTTTAAAAGTTGTTTAAAGTTTCTAGATGACCTCATACACTTATTTGCATGTTGGTGACATAATTGCGTATCATATGCATAAACCTTAGCAGTTGTGTCCGCTAACAACCTGCTAATAAAAATCTAATTGATCTTATATCTTATAGATCACCCTGTCACGGTCTCAAGATTCAAGATTTCTTTATTGTCATACAACAGTACACTGTAGTATAAAATTACATCCAAAGTGCACAGCTTAAAAAAGAATACAGCACAGAAACAATTAAACAGTTGCTGTAATTTATATGAATTAAAATAATTAAATGCTTAAATTACTAAATATGGGTTTGCAGAGCATGTAGTGATAAATATAAATACATAGTGTCTAATTAAAACACTGAAAAATATAAATATCTAGATACTAGAGACATACAGTAGGAAAGAGTATAAACTGAGGTGGGCCCTCTTCAACCGCCTTAGGAAGTGTAGACGTTGGTGTGCTTTTTTGATGAGGGAGGAGGTGTGCAGGTCCCAGGACAAGTTATCAGCCACGTGAACCCCCAGGAACCTTGTGTGTTTTACCATCTCCACAGCGGTCCCCTTGATGTGGAGCGGGGCGTTTTCTCCTGAAGTCAACCACCATCTCCTCGGTTATCTCCACGTTCAGGGCTAAGTTGTTTATCCAGCCCCAGTCTGCTAAAGGTCTCACTTCCTCCCTATATGTCCTCCCATCTCCGTCCTGGATAAGACCCATAATTCGCATTAATGACCCGCTCTATATTATCCATTACATATACTCTACACTGGAACCATTTATAGTAAGAATAAAGTACTAGCACAAATATTGGCCTTATAATTGGAATGCCATAAAATGTAGAGGGATTGTTCTACATGGTCTACATACTTTTATATAGTTTGGTAGTATTTAAGTTTCACAGTACAATTCATTACAGTTGGTCTTTCATAAGAAAAAGTGCTTATGAATTAGATAAAAACATGTTAAAGACATCATATTGGCAGACATTGAAGAATATGATCATTTTTCTGTTTTGTCTTTGTTTAGAGTTGCAGCTGGAGAAGGATGGAGACATACAATATTTGCTAATCATATGTTATATTTCATTAGTTATAGGACTTCCTCTGGCAGAGATAGACACATTCTGTCAAATAATCTGTACCGTCTGGTTTTATATTAAGCTTACTTTTATTAATGTTTGTGTCTGCTCTTCTTTCTCTCTGTTGTTCTTTATTAGCTTTTTTAGTAAGCACCCTGGTAAATTTGTTTTTACTTGAAATGTATTGCACTTACATATACTGAACAGCCAGAAGAGGGTCACACAGAAAATATTGTTTTATATGAAGGTCCAGATTCATCAAACCCCTCCAGGCTACATTTCCAGTGATGTACCTCATGATCTATAAAATGAGTCTACCCATGCCACAATGGTTCATCCATGCAGCTCCATCCATGCAGCTCCATCCATGCAGCTTTCCACATTTGATTTAACTGTAGAGGCCGGGTGGATTGCATTCCCACACATAAATCACAGCACATTTCGTCAGGATGTCTCCTTGGGGACGTGCCCTTGGGGACGTGTCCTCTGCAATAATGCTCATACAGTAAAAAGTATGGTGTTACTGAATGGCTGGATTACTGTACAGTACATGTGGTACTCAATACTGTTGAAAACAATAATTCTAAAATTTTAGCATCAAAACTTGAATGAAACGTATGAAGGTAAATATGGTGCAAAAGGGGAGAGCTTGTAGAATATGATGTGAGAACATGCAGAACAAAAAGTCTGGGCGAGAGGTTGTACTCACGGAGTTGTGGTTGAGATGGAAAATGAACCCAAGAAAAAAAAGTACACGAGTAAATGTTGTACTACACGCTTGCAGCTCTCGTTGTGTTCATTCAAAAATCAATCTACACATTTGGGAATATTTTCTACAAGTGCAAATTTCAATTTACAAGTTGAGATTAGTTTTTACAAACTCACAGTTTTTCTTTTTCTTTGTGTGACTTCAAATTCAGATCACATGTGTGCAAATAGTTTTTGCGAGTGCAAATTTGATGTTTTACAAGTTCAAATTTTAACATACGAGTTCAGATTTTTGTTCTGCAAGTTCTCCCAATACAAGCTCTCACCTTTTGCACCACATCTACCTTCATAGAAGCGTGCCCACCACAGATTGCCGGACCTCACTATTTGTGCTAGGGCTGCAAATAACGATTATTTTCATTGTTGATTAATCTGTCAAGTTTCCTGATTAACTGATTAGTTGTTTGGTCTATAAAATAGTAAAAATGGTCGTCACATGACATCCTAAAATTTGTTTTTTGTCACCTCCCGGTGTGAGTCAAGGGCAGATGTGAGTCGCACATGCTCAGATTAAAACGGTTTATGGCATAACGTATCATACTGAAATTTGTGAAATCCATAAAATAATAATCAATTATTATAGCTATCTATGATTGCCTGATCGCTAACGTTAGCTCAAAACGCCATTCAACTGACAGCGTTGTTGTATTTGATGCTAACTTGTAGCCAGCAGTAGGTCCATTTTTACTGTGTTGACATTACACAAGTCTCTTGTTAGCGTCTTATGTGCTGCTTGTCGCAAAGTGACCCATGCATGACTCACATCTGCACTCAACTCACAGGTAGGGACAGTTTTGTCCAAAACTAAAATATATAAATGTTATCGTCAAATATAAAAAAAAAAAAATTATTCACATTTAAGAAACAGCAATCTGAGATTATTTTTTTTTCTCTCTTGTGCATCTGCTTCCTGACTGGATCCTTGAGTGGTGATGGCTATCTGATCTGCAGTGCTTTGGAACACCTTGGACAGTGTAGGGCTGCCCCCTTTCAGTCGAGTAATCGGTCGTTTAGGTCTTAGGCAACAAAGAAATCTTTTTTCAGTTAGTCATTTTTTCCTGCTTTTTTTCGTGCTGAATAACTAATTTCCGAGAAATATATGAGCACATCTCTGATAACCCCAAGATTTAAAGTGGTGCTTTTGCATGAGTCATTGTGGAGGGACTCAGTTGTACGGATCTGTAAGTTAAATCAATGAATCGATTGGTTAGATGAAATCATGTGAGTGTTAGACGACTAAGAACTTCTGTAGTCCAGGCAGCCCTAGTACCCTAGTAGTTTAATGTGTTTACATGACTTCCAATGGTAGACGTCAAATGGTGACATTGGAATACAACTGAATTACGAGAAAGCAATGACATAATGTTTTTTTCTGAGGTTTCTTCTTGTTTTTCCCCCAGGAGCTGTCAATTAATTAATTTAGTTGTATTTTGCAACTTTTATTCTCTTGCACATCACATTGCAGGACAGCGGTTTCCACCAAAAGGATTAAATATCCATACTGACATCAATATTTCACAAAGCAATGTGAAAGTGGTCGCTCCTAGTGAAAAGCCTAAAGAGAATTATAACAGCTATTTATTATTATATTATTAACAGCTCCTTGGCTTTACAGGGCTTGAGAGTGAGTTTCAGCTCAGTGTTAAGCTGTCAGGCCTGCAGCTGTACTCTCTCCTGGAGCTCTTCTGGTGTTGTTTCTGCTGACACCAAACTACAATTTGTGTACTTGAGGTCTAAAAAAGAAAACTTTTACAAACCCAGGTCTTAAACCTTCCTCGGCCTCAGAGCCCCCTTCCATTGGCAAGAAAATAACAAACGTCCAGGCTAGCTTTCTGTGTTTATTCTTATAGCACTTTATGACAATTCCTGATCTGAAACAAATATTCAGATGCTAGCCCAGCCATGAATTTTTAAATGCAAGTTTTAGAATATATCTTTAGGCACACTGTGTGGCCTAAAGGGCCCTGACACTTCTCCACTGACGTAATGCCCTTTGTTGCTTTCCACCACCTGTAGATTAGTGGATTAGCATGAAACCGTTGGCATGTGCACCGTGTCGCCCGCATCCTCATGCAGACTAACGGGGTCCCAGTCATAAAAACAATGCTTTGCAGGGCTGCTAGTAGTAAAAAACTCCACAGGGTCACACTACATATTTTAGCCCTGCCTAGAATTAGAATTAGCATGTAGTATTAAGAGTTTTTGTAAGCACACTGACAGACATTGATAGAACAACAAAAAGTATTTGAAAACATTCAAAATACTTTAATTCCAGCATTGGCTAAATGATACATTGGACATCCTCTGCCTTGATTCATGATAGCCTTTAAAAATGTGATGGTTTTAGGAAAACTTCCGAGCCAGATTCAGTCTAATGAGGGGTCTTACTATCACAGAGGCTCTACATGATATCTTCATGAGTCCACTCTGGTTAGTAACCCAAGTCCAAATCATTCAGTCTATCATAGCTAAAGATGAAAATTCTTTTTGAGGCAGAGAGAATTGAAACTAGAGTTCAGGGAAAATGAAACGCATTGCTGCTCACAGATGCTTGTTAACTGGTGGAGCCCCATGCTGCTGCTGGCGTTGGTGTTCTCTCTTTATCTGGGTCTGTTTGGGTCCACTACATGTTGGATCGGGTCTAATTGGACTGGGTCTGGCTGTCTTAGAGCCCCTCCAGTCAGCATACAAGGTTTGAAAATGTGTTCTCTGTAGTCATGAATTACTGGGGGGGGGCATGCGTACAAAGAACCAAGAGTCACTAATCTGGCTGCGGCACTAAGGAGCAACCTGTCTGCTGTTTTTTTTTTACTGGGGATTCATTACTGGGATTAATTGACAGATGTACAGTAGGAGGAGAAGGAGAGAACAGGAGGAATGGAGGTGGAGGTGGGGAGGGGGGGTTAAAGGGGAACACCTATTCTTTGGCTGTTTTGTTTGTGTTACTGAGTCAGGACGGTGCAAGCGTTGGCTAACCAACACATCTCAGACCTCCACCTGAGCAGTGCACTGGTCGGATATGGCTTGTCCACTCTTTATTTACTATGTTTAAATAATCCCCCGTAAAGTGTTGGTGGTGGTCGCTGTTGGTTGCATTTGTCCCGGGATATATTTACACAAGCTGTTCTCACGAACTATTTGTGGTACGAAAAGTGATGCACTGTAATTCGCATATGTATTCCACCTATTTAACACTGTATGAAACACATGAAGGGGATGAGGTGGTCAGTGTGGATTGGTGGGTCCTAAAACACAGGGCTTTAAAGTAGGGGAGTGGACTTTGTGTCCTGCAAGAAGTTACGGGGAAAACACAAGACTTTCACCCACTCTTGCACTCAGTCAGTGTCCCAGTATTCATCCCAAAGGTGTTGGATCGAGTTGAGGTCAGGGCTCTGTGCAGGCCAGTCAAGTTGTTCCATAACAAACTGGGAATTCAAATTCTAACGTCAACTAGGATCCTTTCCTGGATCGCCACAGCTCTGTCTCAAAGTCCGCATTAGGGGATGGGTGTTCACCCAAAAGGCTGCTGCTCAAGTCCACAGTCAACGTTGACTTTTTTAAACTTATGTAACTAAGTAACGTTATGCGGATTAAGAGGTGATGTCATCCCATGGTTGTTAAATTGATGCTCCTCATCTAACTCTACCAGTGGCAAAATCCCATTTTCTATTATGTCCAGGTGTAATTAAACCTGCTTGGTTTTTATAATGTAAACTATATAAGAAAGCAGGCACATTTACACCTATCACTGTTATATGAGCTAGCTAGAAAAGAGACAGAAAGTTGGATAACAAGGAGCGGAAAGTATACCTAATACCAATTACTTTGAATTTATCATTGGAAAAGATGCAATGGGTCTTACTGTCTGTTTTAAACGTTGAATGCTCAGAAAAAAGTGTTATATTGAAATATGCACAACGTCCATCAAATCAAATCCTGTAGCAATTTTAATTTTTATATGAGGTAAATGAGGTAATGTCACTAATTGTTCCTTCCGTCCAGTAATTAGTAATGTCATTTTAGTTTTATTCTGTAATAATCTGCACACGCCACGCCATTTTTGTTGTAGTTTGAACTTGTGGAAAGTTTGATTCCATCTTAGAAAACTCACTTCTCCGACATCTCACACAATTTACTGAAAAAAATCTCAATTGTTTCTCGGTAGTTTTATTGAAAATACAAGATTTTAGATTCGAGTGTGATCAGAAAAATCTGTTACTCCCTAGCCTGAGGATGTGAGCGAGCTTGTATTTATAGTCCTTGTCTTAGACTTGTTTATGAGTCTAATAAGAAGTGTGCGTGTGTTTGTGTGTGTGCTATTCAACAGCAGCCATGTTTGATGGCGAGTTGCTCTGGCAGCCACGATGAGTTCATGAGTACCCCCTTCTGTCCTCATGTGCATTGTGGGACATGCTTGCTCTACTGAATCTGTCACAGCTGTCCACTCACATCACATAACGTCATGACAATACGGCCCACCACACACACACACACACACACACACAAACACTCCACTTTGGTTCACAAACAAGAATGTTAAAAATACTGAAGCCCGTCTCTTGATTGGTTGCCTTGTTTCCCATTGATGAGAAATGGGGTCTAATTGGCAAGAAATGGTCTGGTTCTAATGAGGTCTGTTTCCTACATTGTGTGTTTTGTCTCTGTGTGTCTGCCTGCACTTCCATCCACTCTTGTTAATGGGATAGAATCGACATTCCAGAGATAATTTTTGACTTGTTGACAAGTACTCAAACCCACTTATGTGGTAGTTCCCACTACAGTGGGTGTCTCCAGTAATAAAATCTTTAATAGCCATGAAGTGATATGACATCTGCTTTAGTAGTAAGGAAAAGGTGATTGAGTTCCTCCAGAACAAAGCACGAACACTTCAAAAGTTTGATGTGTTTCAACAAGTGTTAAAATACTTCAAATTCATTTTAGACCCCGGCATAGACTGGTGATCGGTTCATGGCTAATTATCTCACCTCTGGGCTGAAGTGACAGGCAGGGAGATAGACATATTTAATACAACAGCGCCAGCTTGACAAGCAGGTATGGTAATTAAAATATTCACTAGTTGGTTTTGTTCAGATGTGGGACAGACAAGCATGCAGAGAGACAGCTAGACAGACAGACAGACAGACAGACAGACAGACAGACAGACAGACAGACGTTCCGTGACCAGCTGGTAATATTTAGGCAGACTGGCGGTTATTCAGTCAGGTTTTCAGCTCCATATTCTCTTGTGTGTCCTCCATCTCCACTTACTTGGATGTGTGAAGAATTCAATCACAGCCCCCGGCCCCCAGCTGGGCAGGGTTGCAGTAATTAAACTACACCACTCAGCCTCACAAGAAGAGTGTGTTTCTCCATTTTACTGCTTTTTCTCTGCTCCATCTTTCCACCTCTGTTTTTTTTCTTAATTTTAGCTGTTTTCTGTGACTGTCTTTGAAGGAATCGTTGCAAATGTTGGGACATGACTTTGGCAATCTCTTGAAGGAGAAGGATGTAGGATTTAAGGTTATGGCAGGAATGGAATAGAGTATTCATAATTAAGTTTTCATTAGTGCATAATCACCTGAAACTATGAATGGTGGTGTTTTCATAAGCTCACAAGGAGACATTTACAGGGCTGCCAACTTTTCCCAAAACCTTGGAGTGAGATTTGGGGGGGCTAACACAATTTTTGCCGTGTACAGAGCAATTCCTTTGGCTCTTTCAGCATCATTATCCTTCAGGGTTTAAACTGGGACTTGCTATGTGAGGGGGTGATGGGGGCTCTCCCTAGGGGGGTCTGGGGGTATGCTCCCCCAGGAAAAAAAATAGAAAAATAAACCATTAAATGGCACTTTCTGGAGAATTTTGTGCAAAATAAATGGAGAAATCAAGTCTTACATGACGTGTGCCAAACTGTAGGGTTAAGAGCCTTTGTGTTGTTGTAGTATCAACAGGTTTTAGGGCATTTAGCATTTACATTATTTACTTCTTATGATATAAGAACTGACCCAGACAATGTGCCAAACATAATGAGCCACATGAAGAGACAGTAGCATATGTCAGCAACAGCTGAGAAGATTTGGGTCTGTGGTGAACAGGTCCAGGTTAAAAGTCCAAAGTTAAATTAATGTTGAGGGATCAACTAAGACCACTGAAATTCTAAAGAATGAGAACCACTGAGTTACATAAATTGTAATCCTTTAACCTTTGTGCCAAGGTTCAGTAATGTTTGGCCCTCATCCTCTGCCCCTCCCTCCCCCTTTACTGTATTTACTTTTTTGGGAAAATAAAGACTACTTTTTCATTTTATAAAACATCAAATTAATTATTTACAGTTACATTTAGAGATGCACCGAGGTTAGAGATGCACAATAGTGGCCCAATGTTGTCGTATATATAGAATAGAATACAGTATAGTATATATAGTATAGTATAGTATATATAGTATTGTATATATAGTATATATAGTATAGTATACATAGCATATGTAGTTTTGTATATATAGTATAGTATAGCTCAGATGTGTTTCATCAGATTTCTGCTCATGTTTACAACTTTGTGCACATTCAAAATATAACTCCTCCCATCTCTGTTGTCCGTGATTTGGAGAGTTGTAATATAGTATATATACTATATATACTATATCTAGTATATATACTATATATACTATATATAGTGTAGGCCTATATAGTATAATATAGTCTGCTGTGCATGTCATTGCTCCGCTGATATGGTGGATCTCATTCAGACCGTTTGACAGACACAGAGACCCATTTGGGTCTCTGGTCTCTGACAGTTTAGAGATGTCTGTTTGCTGTGCTTCATCGGAGGTCTACACGGATGCAACGCGTCACTGCCCCCCCACAGCAGAGCGAGTCCACTAAAATGAACTGAAGCTGCTACGCTACCAGCTGCGCTGTTCACCTCTATCTTTATAGAGAGTGGACACGAAGCGGCGGACGGGTCTGTGATACTCAGAGCTCAAACCTGAAGACGGGGAAGTGCCCCTGGGATGGCTCTTCCGCAGACAGGGGGGGCTCTTGAACCCCTCACAGTCTCTGAAAGCACAACTAGTCGATCACGAGTGGCTCAACAGCTAGATCTACAGATAAACTCATCTTTCAGAAATTTGACCGACCAGGTTGACACTTCAGCGTGAGAAATCGGGGTGTGGCGTGTGCGCGTGTGAAACCAGTCAAATGCGTGAGAGTTGGCATTTATCTCTACATAGGGGAGTGGGTCCACTTCCATATAGCACCACCATGTAGCACCGCCATGTTTGTACAGTGGCCAAGAACGGCAAACCAATCACTTACTCGCATTTTTACATTGAAGTAAAGGCCCCCGAAGGTTCTACTACACGCTTCGAATGGAGAGGTACTCACTTGGTTGCAGTCTGCAACCTAATCGCTAGGTCCGCTTGGATGGAGCACAGAGCAGATTTTTTATTGAACTCAAATATCACAAATCCACATGTTGTTTTTACACTTCAGTTTTTCTACACACTAAACAAACAAGATCTAGTTTGTTGATTGGTGAGCTTTAGAGGTTCTGGTTAAGCAGATTTCTTTTGTTTTTTTAACTTTTGGACAGAGCTAGGCTAGCTGTTTGCCTACGCTTGAAGGCCACATGATAAGCTAGCTAACTGGCTACTGGCTGTAGCGTTACACTTTTTATCTTAAAAGTGATAACATATGAGTGGTATTAATCTTCTCATCTCGCTCTTGGGAATTAAAGCGTACAAAAGCATTTTCTAAAATGTCAAACTATACTTTCAAAGTTAAGTTATTAATTATTTTTTAAAGCTCAACAATCTGCCAAACAAACAGCCCTTACTTTGTCTTTGACACTTTGTTGTCATGGCTAATTTAGCAGGTAGTTCCCTAACCACACATCCTATAGTAAAGTTAGCATTCTACAGGTCTTATATTTAACGAGTAGGGCTGTGTTCAAACATTTTCTTCTGCTGAGCACGTCAACCTTGTGTTCAGTCATTGGCCACTTTACACTTCCATTCATGTTCATGAAAGCTCATCCTTCGAACCGTGAGGAGGAAAGTGTAATTTGGTTGTAAAAGCATTCACCGGGGATTATCAATCATACATTTTATTCCAAGTCACATATTTTTGCGTGAAGAACAAAAAGAAATAGACTAAATGAAGTGAAGTGTGTGCTCCCTCCTACAGATTTTGATGGATAGCATGAATCACTCGTATCTCTCCGTCTTGTTCTGCCATTGTTCCTTCAAGCTTAAACTAGTTCAGGTTCTATTTTTATTCCAGCGAGGAAAGGCTAAATCCCAGTATCTGGATAGAAATGTAATGAACCACACAGGAAAGGGCTACTTTATTGTGTATGTTTGAATTTGTACACCTCTTTTGGAATTATGTAATGTATTACTTTAGTATGAATGTTTCTTTGTAAATGTATTTGTCAATTTCATAATAGGAATGTGTGTGTGTGTGTGTGTGTGTGTGTGTGTGTGAGTGTGTGTGTGTGTGTGTGTGTGTGTGTGTGTGTGACGAATGATAGCATCACCCTCTATATTTCCTCTGCCGGTGTCTGGCGCCCACATGGATATATTGTGGTGATGATAAAGGGATATTAAAACTCATAGCTTCTTTCCCTGCCCGACTGTCTGTCTACACAATCATCAAATCACAGGCAACATGCACACACACAGACACACAAACATGTGTGCACTTAGCAGAACAAAGTGAGTTATTATTTGCTGAGGATATAAAAACTGCACAGAGCCGAGATTCATGTTTTATATCCTCTTTCTATTCTGTTTCATCAGATCACTGTGGCTTTAGGTACTGTGAATAGACTGTTAGTAGACACACCAAGAACACACAATCATTGGTTTGACTCAAGTTTTATAGCATGAATGTGTAAACCATTTAAAGCTATAGAGCGTAGGTTTTGTTGCCCCAAGGAGGAATTCTAAGTAATGGCGGTAACACTGTCGGCCTGTCCACGTGATCCAAGCATTACGTGATACCCCACCCCTCCTCCACACAGTTGCTAGTAGCAAAGGAGGACACAGCGGATTAAAATATCCTGATGGACTCTTCAGAAGAGGTAATTATCTTCACTTGAGTTTCTGCGTGGCAAAGTCACTGGACGACACAATCTTCTCAACACAGCTGTACTAAGAAACACAGAGAGAGCTGCGTGGAGCTGATAGTCTTAATTAGCTTTGTAGCAACTCATTTGGCAATGGCTTGAATGCAACTGAATTAGTACACAATGCATTGTTTTTTTCTACCACCATAGCAGTACAATAACCATTTCCCAACAAAACAAAACTAATTCCCATCAGAACATATTATACAATCTGTGCCAAGCCATAATTGACCTTCAGTTAGCCTTTCAACAGCTTCAGGCCTCACTGCATAGCCTAAAGTTAGTGCTAAATACTAAGAAAACCAATGTATGACGTTTTCCAAGGCTTGTTCCCACTCCCCAGATAATATAACTATCAACACACTAAATGGGGACTTAATTGAAAATGTTTCATCATATAAGTATTTAGGTTTTAGGCTATGTAATCTCCTCAAGCAGAATTCCAGCATATTCTGTCTCTGTTCCACCAGGTGGCGCTCTTACCAAGTTCCAAGGGTTTGTGTGGTTTGTACAGAGGAAATTCCAGATTATATAAGGCAGCTTTGGACATCTCAGATGTGAGGCATTAATTTGTGGTCGCTAGTTTTTCATTGTTTGGGTAGGTTGCTAGGTAGGTTGCCTGGGTGTTTAGCAGCTGCAAGGTGATTTTTAGGATGTTGAGAGTGGTTGGTTACTATTGTCATTTTTGGTGGTTGCTAAAGTAAATGAGGTGTTTTCTGTTGTGGAATTTCCATCTCCAGCGCCTGCGTCATTTAAACAGCATATGCACCTGCGCCCTTGGGCGTGCTGGTCTTACAGGGAGCTGTGTTCAGGTGCATTCTTGGCATATTGCAATCTTAAGGCAGCGGAAAATGATCAAGCCATTGACCAACAAAAACTTGCAATAGCGTCACAATTGTGTCACAGTCACAAAAGTGTCACAGTCACAAAACTGTACAAGTGTGAAGTTGAGATCAAAATGACGGCTAAGTTTACAGATGGGTGTAGTCCGAGCAAGGGTGCCGGTAGTAAGGGGGCTAGAAAGTAGGGAAGTGGCCTTGGTCCCACCGCTTTACACCCCTGAAGTGACATTGTGGTTGGTGTTATCCCATTGCAAAATGGTCTCTAGTTTGTATTAATTATGTATATTGTCTTGGCATACGCTATTAGAAATATTACCAAATTGCTTCAGTTTCTTTACCTGAATGTTACTGTCTTTATTTACACTGTTTGGCCACAGAGAAGAACAGGTCCGAATAAGGAATACTGCCCCACTTGGGTGTTGTCATTTTTTCGTGATTGTCATTGAGCTCAGTGCTGACACACACACCCCTGTGTGTGCAGGACTGTTACACGTGACGTCTGGATTGTTTTCACTTGGAAACTTCCACCAAGCCAATTCCAAGTAACTTCAACTGAAACTGGATTTAAAACAAACTGAGTTGTAAGATGTTCAGTTCATTGGTGTAGTGTTTTCAGGTCTGGTCGCTCATCTCAGTCAGACAGACACTGTGTGATGTCATGTTTGTGGATTGCCATAGCAACCTGCAGTACGCCACGTGGCTGTGTTGTTTCCACAGTCTCCATTAATTTTATTTGCTTCTAATTGAAACGCCCACACTGTCCTGGCATCTGGACTTCAGGGGTGATTTAGGGCACCTAAATGCTCCATTGAACTGATTGGGCGCAATGGATTGTGGTATACCGAGGAGGGCTAGAAAAGACACATAAGTTGTTCCCTCCAAATTTGGGCAGAAAAAGGCTGTATTTCTCAGCTGCATCTAGAAAGGCCTTTGATCTGAAACAGGTTCATGGATTGATTTTGACTAGAATGTGTGGAAAGACCCACAGATAGAGTGGGTTTAGACGTTGAGCACATTGGAAAGAGATAAAACGAACGCAATTTGTTTCTATAGATGGTCTTAAATCCGACTTTTTAGAGATTTCCAGGGTGTTCCTTAAGGTTAGATTTTAGCCCCTATTTTATTTTCCATATTCATAAATAATATTGGAAAGGACGTGCAACCTGCTAAATTGCACCTTTATGCAGATGATACTGTGATATATTCAGTTGCTTCTTCTCTGAAACAGAGCCATAAATGACCTTCAGTTAGCCTTTCAACAGCTTCAAGTCTCACTGCATGGCCTCGAGTCAGTGCTAAATACTAAGAAAACCAAGTGTATGATGTTTTCAAAGGCTTGTTCCCAATCCCCAGATAATATAACTATCAACACACTAAATGGGGACTTAATTGAAAAGGTTTCATCATATATTTAGGTTTAATCTCTGTTATGTAATCTCATCAAGCAGAATTCCAGATGTTTTCATCTCTTTTCCACCAGGTGGCGCTCTTACCAGGTTCCAACGGTTTTTACTGAGCTGGGGAAAAAAGCTTTCTCTTACTTCGCTCCATGGTCTTGGAATAACTTTCTAAACTTTATATTTAAATTACCTAGTCCCATTAAATGAATTTAAGGCCATGTTAAAATGCCATGTAACTTCAAAATGTAACACCCACATGACCTGTTCCTTTCCTTTATGTGTGATGTTTGATTGTTTTCACTATGCTTCGACTTCTCTTTATTCATCCTTTTGGGAAGACTCCCGCAAGGATATTGAAATTTCCAGCATCAGTTTTTAGAAAGAAGAAAAAGACAGTATTAAGATAACAATTACAACAGTAATAAAACTAATAACAATATAAACCTTTGGCTATAAAAAGACATAAAAAGACATTTAGCATAAATTATCAGTCCATTGTTAGTGTCGAGTCGAGTGTTCAGGTGTCCAGGTACATGCTGTATGTCTATTTAAACTGTTACTGGTGTGCCATCTTGGCCAGGTCTCCCTCGGAAAAGAGATTTCAATCTCAAGTGACTTCCTGGTTTAATAAAGGTTAAATTAAAAAAGAATTAGTCTTTTCCTCTAAACGCTATTCCTCATCGGCATTTCATCTTGAAACCATCCCTCAGCTCTGATCGATTTCTTTGTGGTTCCTTCCGCTCACTGTTTATGTCTGAAACTAGGTTTTCTACATTAATCTGCAAAATAAAAACCAGCATGAAAAATAAAAAAGTAATGAGAAAATTATAAAATGGAGCATTTTTAAATCTATCACTGTCTAAGAATATCTTAAACTGCAAAGGCTGTTCATGAAATATGTATAAACAATTTATCCTAAAGTATTCCGTAACAGGCGCTTTCCTCACAGCAGACTGATTGTATCCATAATGATAATTCCCATCCCAAACACAGATGGGTTGCTTTATCGGTTACCATAACAACTGGTAACCAAGGAGCAATAATCAACCTTTCTTGTTTCCTACTTTGTGTGTGTGTGTGAGAGTGTGTGCGCGCAGGCTGTATTTCTTTCAGTCAGCCATGTGTGTGTGTGTATGTTACCCTCCATATAAAAGCTATTGTACCCTTGAGGATTTTCCGCCTGCTCTGGGGCTCCCGACGGTACTTAACTAAGAGGTTAAAAAAAAACACATCCATTTGGGATGTTATAAATAATATCATTCATACTCAAATGGGTTTTAAAAAACGCATCATGATTGTTTTTTTTCAGCTAATGGAAAACGATGTGGCAATTCAGTCGAGTAATCAGGCTAGTTTCCCCTCTTACAGTTCTCTCAACAATCTGAGACATACAGGATAGAAACTGTCATTAAAAAAATAAATTTTATTGAGTGACGGTGGGCAAGTGACCTTGCCCAGTGTGTGTCTGTAGCATACAGCAGTGCAGGCTGATGCTGTATGAAAATCAATTTCAGCCTTGTGTTTACAAGTCAAATTGTCAGTAGGACTATTTTTGCTTTCTTAGAAAGTCATCTCTATGGAAATCTACACTAACGAAGCAAAGTCTTCCATAGTACGGAATGTGTAGGAATGTATGAGATTCCACATTAAATTGATATTATTCCTGGCTTCAGTTCTCAATCTCTTTACAGTTATTCCTTTTATCATATTCCTCCTCCTCTCTTTCTTTATTTAACCTCCCCCCTTCTCTCTCTCCCTCTCTCTCTCTCTCTCTCTCTCTCGCTGTTTCTCTCTCTCTCCTTAGCCTAAAGCATGCGTTTTTTCTGTTTCAGTGGAGCACTTAAGTCTTCCCCTCTGTACAGCCTGTAATGAGGGCTGCCAGCTGTGTCTCAGTGGATAGTACACACACACACACACGTGCAAGCCACAGTATGTCACTCCTTCACTTGTAGGTAAAGCAGATATAAACATCACATGATGTAATCAGACACACATGTGATCAACCTGTGTGTTTGTGTGTGTGTGTGTGTGTGTGTGTGTTTGTAATAAGGCAGAAAGATTATTTGTGTTGAAATTCTTTTCTCTGTTTCTTTGTAAATTAAATATATGTGGGGTTTGAACAGAAATAAACAAGCAATTTGAAGACATAGATTATGCGCTTGGAGAATCTAATTGGCTTTTTTCCATTATTTTTCAGACATATTCAAAACACGCATTAAACATAAACTTATAGTTTGTTGCAGCCTTATCTTATGTGTATCAATGCTGCAGTAAACTACTGTGCAGAGATTTGAACCATCCCGTCTGTGTGTTTGACAGAATCCTGGCCACGGTGGGGTCGGACTTTGACCTGCGAACGCTGCGCGCGGTGAGAGTGCTGAGACCCCTGAAACTCGTGTCAGGAATCCCTAGTAAGTCACTCAACATTTCAAGATTTATATAAGAGACAATATGTATTTTGCATATTATTACTACAGAAACAACTTTCTCTCTTTGTTTTTGCTTTGATATGTTGATATATTCTTTACCTCTCTACCCTTCAGATGTAGGTACAGATGTAAATGTAGTGAACTAGTCCTTGAGTGTTATGAAGTTATCATTTCATCTATAGAGTTGGAAAGTTTTCAATAGAACATTGAAACAAGGAAACGTGCGCTAGAGAATTTTATTGAAGCCTGGGGCAGCTACAGTAAAGGCTTGACTTCAGTAGTTAAAAAATAACTCCTGATAATTACTTGAGATGGAGCATCATGTTCACAAGTGATAATTACATTGTACTCACTCAGTTTAGCTGCTGAGAGCTGGGAGCCGTTACCAGTGCTGAAAAGAACTGAACAAAAGAACAAAAATAACAGCAGTCAGACAATCAGACAGTAATGCCATCACATCACAGGTAACAGTAGTTATTTAGGGGGGGTGGGTACAATGGTATTATAACTAATAGAATTGATGGCCAACAACAACAAAAATAAGATCCAAGGTGCAGTAAAATCTTGGTTGTAGTGTAAAGCAGGCTTTTTCAACAATAGGCCTGCTAACCCTCTCGTTTCTCCCCACTCTCCCGGGTTTTCTGTCTCTCAGGTCTCCAGGTGGTATTGAAGTCCATAATGAAAGCCATGGTTCCTCTGCTTCAGATCGGCCTGCTGCTTTTCTTCGCCATTGTCATGTTCGCCATCATCGGGGTGGAGTTTTACATGGGCAAATTCCACACCACCTGCTTCAAGATAGAGACTGGTAAGAGCAACAGCTTGGCTGTGGCGTGTGTGTACGACAACACTAATTATCGGCCGAGTTGACGCCAGGAAAAACTTTCTCTTCTGTCAGCTGCGTTGCCATATTTGTTACGTATGAGAGCGTACTGTATATTGCATTGCATATTTATGCAGGCATACTTAAATTATTCATAAGCTCTGAATGTATTGTACATGTGGCTTATGAGTAGCCATACATTCCCAGCGCTGGCAGGCACTGTGCCAATAGCAACATACAAACAAGTAAACAGCAGAATTTCTGACAGCCATTTTCACACCTTGATATTGATTATTAGTGTTTTCACAGGCTCCAGGTTTTGATTGATTACTTCTGCTGTATCCCAGTAGAAATGTGCATGCAATCGGCCTCCAGATGAAGTTCTACCACAGACGCTAGTTAAATTTAAATGTAAATGTGCTGTATTTATATAGTCCTAGTTCCATTTCTCTCTTACATCAGAAGTGCATGCTAGGGAGCAGCAGTAATACCTTGCTGTGTGTTTGGGAGTTGAGCAGCTTCTTTATAACAGTGTTTTGTAAGTTTTATACACTTTCATGGGATAGTTTAGATATTTTCAAGTGAAGAAGCAGACAAGCTGTGGACGGAGGCAGCAGCTAAACATATTTACACCACCTAAAAAAGTCAATGTCAGTTTAAGTGTAAGCTATATTTAGAATGCTTTTATTATTTTGCCTTGGTAGTCCTGTTTAAAGGAGAATTACAGTCGATTTCAACACGTAGGTCTGTTGTTTGTAAATGTGGAGTGCTGTCAGTAGAGAGAAAAACTAAAAAAAGTCAGTGCTGCCTACACCGAGTTATCCTCCTGCTAGTGTTAGCATCCAGGACGCTGAAACAGGGCAAGTTAGAAACGTGCTTTCAGCCTCTTTTCATGTTCAAAATGTCATAAGTGCCTACCCATGGGAAGTGATTCCTTCTGAGTGAACACGGTGAATCTGACTGCTGTAGATGTGACAGAAATGTATACAAGTTGTGCTAATTCAGCAGTGTTTAGTTGCGGTGTGACTTAGGGGCTGTCTACAAACCCCTTGTGTGTGAGTTAGAGTAGCAATAAAACTCATTACTGGTTAATCACAGCCAGGTTGTTATTACTTTGTTAATATTATATGCAGCATTATGGTAATTGTACAAAATACAATACATCTGTTCAGCTGAAATTACCCATTGTGTTTGAAGTGATAAACACTGAGAAGGCTTCATTCCCGCACTGCTGCTTTCAGATAGAGTGTGAAGGCGTGACTTGAGGGTTATTGGCTGGGCCAGCTGTGAGGTGTGTGTGTGTGTGTGTGTGTGTGTGTGTGTGTGTGTATGTTTGTGTGTTTCAACCCAGTCAGGGTTCTCATAGTGTTGTGAGCCATTGTGACAGCCTGTTCATTTACAGTACGTGTGTTATTGAGTTATTTTAGTCACAGAGGCACAGCGGGGTTTGAAGATGAGCAGCACGGGTAACAACTTTCTACATGCACACGGACTATTCCAGGATTTTTTAAGTAGGGTTGGGGCCAAAGATTATATAAGACTATATCATAGAAAATCTGTTTAGAAATATAGGAAATATTGGATAGGATAGAACAAAACAATGTACAATGTAATTTTGCTAAATTAGACACACAAAATTCATTAACCAAATACAATACACATTTTTTATGGGCTCTTAAGGCGAAAATTTGGATGGTCATCATGGAAACATTAACTGGTCATATGACAAGGGCTCGGAAGGATTTACTGCTACTTCTAAACTTGCCTTAAAATTTCAACCAAGTACACAGTTGCCCTACAACGTGTTGTAAAGTATATACTGTATGTAGCTAATGGAAAGGCAGTGATTGTGACAGTACTATGATCCAATGGAAATGCAATTTGTCAGATTGACAGCACTCTAGCCCAATGTATTTGCGGGGCTACGGTGGGGATCATATTTCAGAGGGCGGGTGCCACCCCAGGCCCCCCTTTAGACCCACCCCTGTACATGAGAGTTTTTTTCTGTGTGTGTAGGTAATGCTGGAAAAAGACCTTGTGTTTTTTTCAAGTGCGTATTCTCTGGACACCCTTTACTTGAGTTCAGAGCTGTTCAAGACCTTCTTTGCGTGGAGGAAATTGTATTTTCTTCTAGTTTTTTTATGTGCTGAGACTTTGCCTTTAGATACGTTATGGATGCCTTGTCATGAGTTTCTAATTCAGTTTAGTTAAAGACAAACACACAAAGGGATTGAATTGGATAATTTCCCTTGGGACATTAATTAGACTCTGAACATAGTCAACAAATTCCAGAATTAGTTAAGATCTTCTGTATATTTATTCAGTATTTCACCAACATCCTATTTCCACTTGCACTGCTTTGTAATTCTGGACTAATAATCTTGACGGTTCACTAAAATATTCGGCTTCTCTTCTTAATCTGTTCCCATGCACATGAAAGGAGATGGTAGAATGTGTATTTCAAGAACAGCCCCATTCACACCATTCAAATTCTCGCCTAAACGTTGTATTTAAAAAATAAGAAAAGATCCAACTTAAATGATGAGCTCTAATTATTTTGTGAATGTTCTAATTTCAATTAGGAACTGCACCAAGTAGAAGAAAATAGAGCCCTGCGATGTTCCCAATCATCCGTGGACACTGAGTCTGGCTGACACAGCACCTGTCAGTAGGAAGAAGAGGGACATATTTTACTGGAGGGACACCAGAGGGATGTTGGCTGTGCAATTTGGCTTTGAAAACCATCGTTAAAACTTGGCACAGCTTGTGATCGTGGCACTGTCTCTCATGAAACTGGGTGAACAAGGCATCTGTTATACTCAGCACATTTATCCTGTATTCTGATCCCCATCTGCTGACGTGTGCCAGCACATCCTTTCAACAAACTCTCAGCACCATCCCTGTACCCTGTCACTGCGTAATCCCTGGAAACTCAAGCACATCTTGCATAGTTAGACCACGGGCACACTAAGGACACACATCTTGTACAAACAATACTCAAATTTCATAGCTCATTGTTGCGCATGTATCGTAGCCTGTTTGATGCATTTGGCATTCATCAGTGTTTGGATTGTGTCCTTGTTAGCACAACGTCAGGAAATGTGTGCTGTGGGGTTATTGTACAATAAGGCAAACAGACTTAAAACACACCCCAAAAAACACCTAAACCAAGACTAAGTTATCATCAAAACCAGGGTGTATTGAGTCCCACACTGCATGCCACCATAAAATGTTGATGATAGACCCTCCTTAACTTGATCTGAAAGATCCATGTTCCCGTAAAAAAAAGGATTCTTCTTCATTCACTTCTTTGATTGCCATAAGTGTATCATGAGAAATGCCTTGATATAAATAATTAAAAGACAGTTGTGGTCTTGAACGGTCATGAAATAAAATCCAGTGTCCTCTTTATCAGAGGCCGTGAAAGGCGGCCGAATCCGAGACGAGACCTAAACCTTCAAAAAGTGGTCTGGGGTACTCCAATACTGGTCAATACATTTTGATTTACAACCTGAAGTGCACATCCTTTACGATGCTGTGTATCTGTAGGTAACATTGGGATGGGATTTCCCACACTGAGGTGTGCATGTAAAGTCCAATAAGCATCACTGAAAGCCTGCTCTGTGTGAGGCCCTTTCCGGCAGCGTGGCCAACAATGTGCTGGCAGCTGCACATGTATGCAGCTGTGGTGCAGGTTCCACTAGTATGCTCCACTGGTTCGAATATATAAGATGTAAGATAAAGTGCAAGTACAGCAGGGATCTTGGTTGGATTGAGCCGGGAGGATAGTATCAAACAAAAAACGACACAAAAATGATTCATTCATTAAATGTGACCTGTCGGGGGTTATTATCAACGTGTTTCTTGCTGGTTTTTCCTTAGAGAAACTTAACAAATGGACCAACCCTTTCCATACAAAACCTGAACATTGTCAAAAGACAATTGAGACTCGAAAGGTGTTTTTATTTTATAATCTTGTTTTATTTGCTTAATCTTTCCCTTGTGATGGTTGCAGCTGCTCCCAGATCGCTGCTCTGAATGCCTGGAACCCTCCTTCACACACTTTAGTTTTCTTTATACTTTACACTCAATAGCTATATTTCTCCCTGAATTAAATTTGGCCTTTTGCAATTATAAATAAGCAAACGTATACTGAAAATATCGACATGAGGATTTTGATAAATAATCACCAGTAATCTGGATGCAACGATTAAATGGGTTAAGGCAAATAATAAAACGGCTATTAAGTCTTAGTTTACTTTACTGTAATGCAACCAGAAGACAACACTTGTGTCATATCACGAAATTACGATATCCAAAATCGAAGAGGATATCTAAACTCATATATCAATTTTGATATAATATCGATATATTGCACCCCAAGAATAGGAACTCCAGCATCCTTTTGTAATATGATATCCTCAATCGCAGTCACTGTGATATGCTAAAAAAAGTATTTTTTCGGTGGTTCAAATATTTCAATGCTTTTGATGTTGCAGATGTAACAAGAGAACTGTGCTTATGTTGTAGGGGTCCTTGTTGTGATGTAGAGGCACACCACCCAATAGTAACTTTCACCTGCAACATTAAGGCTAAAAATTAGTCGAGAGAAATGTGCAGAGTAAATTAAATGAGAACCCATAAAACAGCATGTCTTAATGTTTTGTTAAGTAACTGTAAAGGAAAAGGGGGAATCTCACAAACAGGTAACTTCCAGATGTTGTACGTGGAGAGAGAGGCTGTGTTATTTGCTGATGGCCAGGTGCCTCAGCTGCCGGATCATGCTGCTGAACAGGGAGCCAAGCCACAGAGCTAAACTCTAAATTCACTTTGTACTGGCCTTCACCGTTTGGCCACAGGCTTTGTGCAGTGACTGACAGAATGAGGTTGCATGCTAAGGTTAGGAGGTCAATGGGCTTCATTGAGAGGAACCAGTTGAGAGGGGCTGGGCAACAAGGAGGATGTCCCCAGGAGATTCCCTTTGGAAGGTTTACCGGCATGACTGATGACCTGTTGTTAGGAGGGAACATCAGAGCAGCATGAGGCAGCTGGACAAAGGCGCAGGGGAAAAGGATATTTTTCTGTTTTGCTGTCCCTGCACCAGATCTGACCTACATATTCAATGTCACTTGGGCTTTAGTGGCACTTTGAGATCTATCTGTCCATCTAGCCATCTATCCATTTCCCAATCTAATAGATATTTCAGAAGCAATTTAAGGTAAAACATAAATATGCATATCCAATCTCATTCCCTTCCTCTCTGTGTCAATCAGGTGAGAGAGCTGCAGACTGGCCTTGTGGTCTGGAGCCCCCTGCCAGGATGTGTCCCAACGGGACCCAATGCAGAGAGTACTGGACTGGACCCAACTTTGGCATCACCAACTTTGACAACATCCTGTTTGCAGTGCTTACTGTGTTCCAGTGCATCACCATGGAGGGCTGGGTGGACATCCTATACAGCGTGAGTCTATATGCACCAAAGACTACAGATTTCTTGCTGTTGCATCTGTTTTCCCTTACATGTTGTTCATCAACATCTTCAATTTTTGCTCAGCTATTTCTCACCTCATGGTGGCCAGGATTTAAGATTTCTTTGCTGTGTGTTTTGTCGATTTATCAGTTATTTAACAGTTTGGCCCAGAGTATCATAACAATTACTGGCCAGATTGGTGTGGTTGTTTATGGTCATCAGAATATGATTAGTTATGATTATGGTGCCACTGCCAGGGCAAATATTTCCCTAGACCAACAATTAGTTCTATGGCATTGTGCCTGAGGACAACTAAAGACTGGATATTATTTTAATTAGTTGTTGATATTTATGCTTCCCTGAACATGAGTATAAAATGATCTGATAAACCCCTTATTCCTGGGGAGAATTAACCCTTTTATTATTAGACATCAAATAAACTTTCACTTTCATCCTTAAATACCAAGGTATCTATTCATGTAAAAAGCAGATTGCTGTTAGCATATTTGCATTTTGTATTCTGAAGAACGCAAGTCATTAGGGCTGCATAATATGAGAAAAAATATGTTTTGACTGCAATTGAAATATGAGTCATCAGTTTTAAAATAATTCTTCTATTTGTCATGGTGTCATTTTTGCAAGGATCTGTGCCAATCAAAACATTTTTTGTCTAAAGTTTGTGAAACTTGCCAGTAATTCAACATTGTATTGCAAAACATACACTATTTTGCCTTTAGCAAATATTGCGCCTCTTTGCGATTTGGATATTGTCCATAATAATTGCGATTAATTGTGAAGCCCTACAAGTCAGTGTCTTGGTACACCTTACAAAAAAAGAAAGAAAACTATTACAGATAGGGAAGATAATAAGAATATAAAATGTATAAAAACTAGGGCCGTCAGGGTTATTGCTATGAGATTAAAGACAAAGCATAACTCGTTATAATTGTTTACATCATGATAATCGTGGGCACCAAAGATTCTTTAATGTACACCATCACTGGTGCTGTTACCAAATAATCTTTGCTTTGAAGAATTGCTCCGCTCTAAAATCTTTGGCTGCTGCCAAAGATTTTTTGTCAATTTTGACCCTTTCAGGCACCTTTACTTCTTGTCAAGCTGCCCATGGGGGTAAGCCTCTTTCCGGAATGCCTAGCTCCTATGGCACCATTTTGATGCTAACAAGCCATCACCTGCCGTTAGCATCCCATTGACTGCTATTCATTTTGACGACACTTTGACAGCGAATAACTTTACATCTGAAGCGTTTAAAGACTCTATATGCCTGTTGTTTATTTCTAAAGAAACACGACAATGTATAAAAGGCTCCATTACCTTGTAGCTCAAGTTATGGCTATTTATTTTGTAAAAAAACCATTGTGACACAATACTGTTGCATAGTCAACAAATCACCGTATTGTCAATAGAAGCTCGCAGACAATTTGGACTTTGGACATCAGCTGTATAGTTTTAATTAGTCTAATGTTATCTAGCATTTGTTGGAGGCTGCACGGTAACACTCAGCCATCACCGGAAAAGTGCTTCTAATATCCTTAGAGCACTGGTCTTTGTCCAGAGCAACGGGATCTGTCTGTCCATTTCTTTAACTGTCTATGAAGCTGCAACAGACACTTCCTACAACCTGCTGCAGCCATGAAGATGCACAACAGTTCTAAATGGCGCGTTTTACTTAAAAAATCTCCCAGACTGCTCTGTCAACAAATCAAAAGCAATATGCACCTTGTGTGAAATGGAACAAAAATATCACTGAAGCACTTCAGGTTTAAGTTACCATCTACAAAGTAAGCATGCAGCTAGCACAGCTAATCAGCTTGATGATGCTAGCGAACTCAAGCAAAGCACTATTTTGGAGAGTCGCCACAGACCTGTGGATGAAACCAAATCGAAAAAAGCGCTTGGAAAATGGTTGGAAACAAACTGCAGACCAGCTTGACATCTTGTCCTTGCACTTATGCTGAATGATTTATTTTTACATTTTTTAAAGAGCATGCTTCAGGGCAAATAAACAAATAAATCTAAAAGTCAAGTTGCTTTCTTTGCATTGATTCTATTCACAATCAAGATACACTGGTAAAAAATGGTTTACATTGATATTACAGACTTAAAGTGCCCATGTTTTGCTCATTTTTAGGTTCATAATTGTAGTTAATAAAGTAGTTTTACATGGTTTAATTTTCAAAAAACACCATATTTTTGTTGTACTCCACATTGCTGCAGATCCTGTATTCACCGTGTGTGTTTGGGTCTCTGTTTTAGCCACAGAGTGAGACATTCCACTTTTTTACTATCTTTGTTGAGAGTCACAAATGCAAAGTAGCTAGGTAATGTTCCAATCAGCTAGCCACTGTTTTTCCAACTTTGGTCAGTACAAGGCAGGATTAGTTGGGAGACTTCTTCAAAACGAAGGCCACTTGTGGAATACCTGCAGAACAGGGACATGAAAGTAGTTCTTTTTTAGATTATGGTCAACTAGCAGTGTGTTGCCATTGAGAACAAGCTAGCATGCAAGTGCTAGCATGGGCTAAGGTTAGCCACCTCGTCTCGGCTAGTTATGTAGAAAACCGTGGAGATTTTGAACAGCTCATCCGGAGACTGAAGGCAGAGGACATTCTGAAACCTGCATCCCAATCAAAACAGCATGGATTTGTTTTTTTTTTTCAAGTTTGTGTGTGGAAACACCAGAAACAGAAAAAAACACCCCAAATCCTAGAAAAGGAGATTTTTAATAATATGGACACTTTAAAACAGTTATATAATGCAAAATAATAAAAACAAACTAACCAGAACAAGGTAGAACTGTAGTATTTATACATATATAAGCCTCAATGGTATTTAACAGTGTAGAATGGCATTTAGCGTTGTAGAATAGTAAGAAAATGCATGGGAAATTGGATGGATGGTAATATAAATCTGGGTGTCATCTGCTTAAAAATATAAATTTACATGCACTTGAGGTAGAAAGTCGCACATTAAGAGCATGTGCAATGAGAAAAGCAGTGATGCTAAGACAGAGCCTTGTGGTACCCCACAGGGCAGGACATGTCAATCAGAATTGTAAATAACATTGTATGCCGTCAGGCATGAGATACCGATAGAAGAGATGGAAGAGATAAGATGTGTGTGTGTGTGTATGGGGGGGTACATTAGTGGTAGTCACCGTTATGGCTGTAAGATGTGCAATATCTGGTAGGGCACTGCTGCAATAATTTTTATTTGTTGTGTGATTATGCATTTGGGCATTATGCAATACATAAGTTATTGATCGCAGCATGGTTTAATGAGAAATTAAGTGCAATATGAGAAGAAGGATGTGCAGTGGGTTCTATTCTCTTCTGCTGTGAGTGTGACGAAGGGTAGGGGTGTCTTGTGTGAGGTTTATTGAATGTTGAACGCATTGGATGAGATATGTGCTTATCTTTAATTCAAGTATGTTTTTTGTGACATGTTTATATGTTTATTGCAGACATTTAGGTCTTTCTTTTATCTTTCTTTAATTATTTAATTAGCATACTTGGAGGTGCCTGAGGCCTAACATTTGTATTGCCAAAAACTACCTATGTTATTGTTGTGCACATACTCTATATCTTTCACTTTTTGCTTCCGGGATGGCTCTGGTGCTGCAGGAAATCCTGTCGGAGGAATGTATATTCCATATCCTTCCGCTTTCTTTGTGTTAGAATTTTAAATTTGTTGCATTTCTGAGGACTATAGTTACCTGCTCCTCAGATCTCTGAAGGGTAAATCCAGTCAGCTAGCTAGACTATCTGTCTAATCGGAGTTTCTATTGAAAAACTATTTTGCAGCGGCTCTATGCGGAGTTTAGCTTTGCCCATGACAATTCTGATTGGTTAAAGAAAATAAACCAAAGCACATTTTTCCTCCCATCCCACGAATGCTATGTGGAGTAGCCAGACCCTCCTTCAGCGTGCTTTGGAGGAGGGTCTGGCAAAGCAAGACTATTGTGCACACTTTTTGGGCTTTTACTGTATCCTGTCAGTTTCATATCCATGTTTTTTTTGGTAAATAATTACTGAGGTTTATTACTCTATTACCGAGGTCTTACCTTATAGCTGGCTACGGCCATGAATGTCACCAACCCAAACAGTTTTGTCCTCTAAATGCCAGCAGCTCTTTCTTTTTTGTCCATGCACCCAAAAGAATGATGTTGCCTTTAAAAAAAAAAATTAATCCCAGAATACAGAAAGAAAATCAAGAATCCCTAAAGGATAAGCGATGTCCAGCCAAGCAGAACTAAAAAGTGTCTGGGCCAATCCCACGATCCCATGATGTTTGCAAAATATGATACAAGTTTACAGCTAAAGACAAAAACGAATTTCGGCCTTTGTTGAAATTGTGATGAAAGATGTGAAAGGGTTCTTCTGGTGCAGGCACAGCTTGAGATAGTTTCAATGAGCAAAAGAAAAACAGAGGAAAATGGACTAGTTAACTTAAATAAAAAACTAGACTTGAAACTCGCCTACTTATAAAATTATAGTGAAAAAAACAATTTCCTTAATGCACTGTGGCTCCTGATACAGTTTTGGCCATCAGTGGAGGGATGGGAACCTCCGAACATCAGACTTATATGTGAGGCTATCCTAGCCTGTCCTACCAGACTCTGGTACATTTCATTTGTACAGAGAGTGTGGAGAGTCTGGCCACTCTCCATTGACAAGTGTTAACTTCCTTGAAGGCGGGTACTCTGGTGAAGTTTAAATCTATAGGATCTCCCCCAAGCCACTTAGGATCTGCCATAACCAATTGCTAACGTTTGGTCGTGACGTATGTCATGCGCATGTGCAACAAGAGGGGAGACTCTTAATGCATCCATGGGGGAGACCAAAAAGTTCTATATTTAGCATTAGCATCGCTAGCGTTAGCCTTAGCCAAATCCTTCACCACTAACGGAGCGAGCTGGAAAATCTAACTTTTTTCAAACCCCGTTGGGAGGAGGGCCACAACATCATGGCCACCAACAAAACTCAGCAAAGATCGTTGTTGCTTGGGCTTTAACTTCTGGATATTTGGACCCAATATAAGAATGGCTTTGCTCACATATTTCTCCGCCGAATACTCTTTGGGCATATGTGGAAGTTTCCGTTTGACAACAATGGCCACTCCTTCGTTTTAGAAGTTGCTGAGGAGGATGCAATTCTGTGATAGAATAGCTAAACGGCCGGTATCCACCTGCAGCAAATGTGTCTCCGTTAATAATGCAAGGTCAATATTTCTCTTTTTTAGTAAGCCCAGAGTGCTGGTATGTTTATGAGGAGCATTCAGTCCGCCACAAAATGAAAGATCACCCATTATTTATTTAGTAAACATGTCTGAACAGTGCCTCATTAGAAAGATTCTTACAAAAGACATTTTGCATGAGCTTTCCTGGACTAATGAGGTGAAAACTTTATTTTAATATTAAATAGATTCTTTTGTTTGTTTGTTTTCATAACAGGGTACTGTGTATAAGGAGGTGTGGCATGAGCAGCACGTTAGCAGACAACAGATGCTTCTGCCGTCCATCTGTGTCTACTCAGGATGCATTCAGGCACAGTAATGATTATAGCTAATTAGTATTCCTAATATTCACACAAACATACGTAAAAATAAGCTTTAGGTGGCATTTAATTAAGTCAAAAGAATGAGTCCTTCCATTGTACTCAGCAAATTATGTATTCATTATTTATTTGTTGCTTTACTTGCACATATACTACTTATATATATCTTTCTCTTTCTTCCTCCTTTCAGTTTTCTAGGTTACGCTCCCCTCCTTTACAGTTACCTTCTTTTCATCCCTAAACACATCCTTTTCCTTTCCCTGCCTTCTTCCCTTTTCCCTTTACTTCATCTTTTCTTTTCTCGGGAGATAACACCTAACTGGCACTACGTTGCGAGCCACTTACAGAGCCATCTTTCCTCCTCCTCCTTGTTCATGCTCTTCATCATTGTCACCCAGACGCACTGAGTGCAGCATCACTTTACAACAAATGTCTTATAGCGTTGATGTGACTGAACCAACCCAAATCCGACCATAATAATCTGTCCAAACCCGGCTCGGTTCGGGTAACCATGCCTTAATGGACTAGCCAGACCCTCCTCCGCAGTGCTGCAGAGGAACATCTGGCAATACAAGACTAAACTTAGCCTGACATTCATGTTAGCCGAATTTGAATCTCTATAAACATACAGTATATCTGCATAATAAATGCAGTATCTGTAGGCAACAGGACAAGGTTTTGGTATTGGAAGTGTTCTGGTTTTCCGTTTAACAAACTCACAGTATAGACTTTCATAGAGTTCATTATTTAGTTGTCAAATATCCTTTCCATCAGCGTTCATCGCATAAGCGTATATCGGTTAAGAGAAAATCTGATGAGACTGAACGTACTTCATTTGAGTTGATATTCATGAAATTCCATTGAATTTTACTGTTTCCATAAGGCCTTTTTTTAATTCGATGTCACTTAATTCGGATAAAAACGTGTGGATGGAAACATAGCTAGTGAGTCTAATCTGGTGAAGAATGGTATTGCTCTTAATAAAACCTTTTTTTTAAATCTGGAATTCTGCAATAAAAAAATGATGAATAAATAAAAATAAGATTAATCTAACAGCACAAATCTATTCTTGAAAAAAGATGTATTACTACCTGAGAAAAAGGAAATCCTTACAGGTGGGATTACCAACACCACAAATATCTATTAACCCCAAGTTGGCCCATGACTTCAGAGCATTTGTAGCCAGAGCCTGGTCCCTAGTGGCCTTTGCATTCGACCGATTAATATTTGGGTCCCACAAATCTGCACCAGTAATAAAATAACAGTCCGTTAACTCCAGCATTTGATTGGTGAGCGTATTACAGAATGTGCCATCAAAAACATTAGGCGCATAAGCTGTGATTCTGCTGTGGAGACCCCAGTCCTGCCTGTATCATCTGACCAGGAGGTACCATTTGACAACAATGGCCACTCCTTTGGTTTTAGAAGTTGCTGAGGAGGATGCAATTGTGTGTTAGAATGTATCGGCTAAAAGGCCGGTATCCACCTGCAGCAAATGTCTCCTGTGATAATGCCAGGTCAACATTTCTCTTTTTTAGTAAGCCCAGAGTGCTGGTATGATTATGAGGAGCATTCAGAAAAAGCACATGTAAAACACAGAACAAGAACATACGAGACAGTGACACAAAAGGGGGAGAGGGAAAAGGGTTTGTGATCAAGATTGGATATGGGCAGCAAAAATTGGAACACCAGCCCATAAATACCCGATTGTCACAGTATGGTTCCATATTAGACATTAAAATAAATGCATTTCTCATTACCAGAAACAAGAAACAAAAACCACCAACTAGAACGCACATTATAAGGGAAACTGTAGCCTGGGAGTGGCCCAGCTAATGTGGGGAGATTAGGCCATATTAAACTAGGTTGACATAGCATTCAGAAACACAGTCTCTGTAATCACATCAGACACAACACAGTAAACAGTCAGACACATTAAAAGAACAAGACAAACCAACGGTCCGTG
>NC_048422.1:5640675-5650713 GCF_013103735.1 Etheostoma cragini
GTCTCTGTAATCACATCAGACACAACACAGTAAACAGTCAGACACATTAAAAGAACAAGACAAACCAACGGTCCGTGTTTATCAGGCAGTTGTTTCAGTCCTAATCCTCCTCAACGGCATCCTCCGTGACAGAATCCAACGCAGCAAGAGGATGGGGCACGGCCTGGTTCACATAGTCCTCAGCATCCTCGGTGGAGGTGAAAGCTCTGTACTGGCCGCCTTCCCTGATCTTCAGCGATAAAGCAGGGAAAATTCAAGACCGTTGACCCGTGCTGAATTCATGGCTCAACAAAAAGCCTGGCATCTTTTTTTCTGTGTAGCAAATTTTCCAGCCCTCAGTGATGAGCGGAGATCTCCGTGCAGCCTGTAGAATCGTCTGCCTGGTTGTGTAACGAAGCACGTTGACAATCAGCGTGCAACTGGTAGTGGTATTCTTCTTTAGGGTATCACTGTAAATTCGATGGGCTCTCATAAACTTTGTCTGAACATCTGCTAGATTCTGGAGCCACTAAGGCTGCGAGCGTGAGAGATACTGGATGGCATAAGCACCTTGTAGCCCTTCTTTCAGCCCGACGATGCAGATGTTGCATCTTTGGTTTCTGTCCTCAATGTCTGCCAGCTTCACCTCCATCTCCCAAAAAGCGTGGCATTCGGAGATGCTAGTTGAGCATGGTTAGCAGTTAGCTTATTACCTATGACTGAATCTGAGAAAATCGTGGCTCAAGGTTTTCTGTTTCTCCAGTACTGCCTCCGTGATAGTGTCAATTTCACTGCTCTGGCTCTGTTTGCCATTCCGCAAAAGTAACTATATCAAGCATACAGTGGTAGAATACTGGAGGAGGAACCATATAAAACAACAATTTGGCAAAGTTAGGCCATAGTGTATCCTTTAACCTTTTCAGACCTGCACATTCCAACAGGTTTGGTTGTTGAGGAGAAGTAGTCATTGTTACTTCCTTCTGAAAGTACCTGTAACTTACCATTTGGGCAGGGCCAAATGTCCACAAAGTTTTCCCTAAAGAACATAGCAAACAAAGAAATAAAACGAGAAATTATGACAACCTTATGCAGTGGAAAAGAGCCATAGCTCTATTTGTGTGAATGCAGTGGAGCGTGCATGCTTGCCATGATTGCATTAATATCCTGATTCTACAAATGTAGATGCACTCTTGTTACAGAAGTGGGGGTTGTTTAAGTTTGAAACATCATGGAACTAGAAAATCATGGAGGCGGGGGCTCTATTCTGTGGATTCTCTACCTTCCTGTAACCCAGCGTTAACCCTGCATATTGAGGACTTTGCTACCTCTGCCTAGAGGCGGATTGCTCAGACCCTCCTCTCTAATGGTGTGCAAGAAAATGCAGAGTAGCTTTACCCATCATTACCATTCTACCCCCTCTACTTCCTTCCTTATTGCTCCCCCCCCCCGGTCTTTCTATGTAATTTCACCTCCCCCGGCGAGGCCATGTCCCAGGATCCTGTGGTATCCCAGCAGCTGATGTAGTGGAACAAAGCACTGCTGTCTGCCATGTTTTTCTTCAGCTGGAAGGAGTGGTGACAATCAGGGCACATTCAGCCCGACAATATGCCTCTGATGGTGTGAGCATACTGTGTATACCAGTGATAAAAGGAAATAAAAACCAGGAAGTCCAGTTTGAAAGCTGATAAGACAGGAAATCACTTGACAATTTTAAAATCATAAAGATTTAATATTTTAAAAACTGCTCAGAGATGTGAAGAGTTACTATGGTAACACTTTTTTTGAAGCGGTGTGCATAAGACTGACAGTACTCTGTCATTACAATGACATGACGTGCGTCATAAACATGAAGGAGTCTTTTTAAATGTTCATGACTGTTGCCATTAAGTGTCACACGGTAAATTATGACACGTTTAATGGAAAGTTAGAATTGTTCAAGGTGTTTTTGTTAAGACAACTTGACATTAACGAAGACAACAATCTCTGTGCTATGACAACTTAACATTAAGCAAGACAATAAAACCTGGCGATGTCTTTGTTATGACAAGTTGACATCAACCTGAAAAACATAACTAGTCAGTTTTACGACAGGGAATGCACTACTGAGATGGTTTTCTTTCCGGGTTTGGCTCTTTGCCCCCAGGGGCTGAGTCAGCTATTTGGGCAGCTGTACAGCTAACCAAACTAACTAGCTAATAGCAGCTAACTACAGTTAGCGGTTACTTTAGTGACAAGTAACATTACCTGTCCAAAATTCATTAAATCACCTTGCTTCTGCATTTACTGTCAACAAACTGGTCTGATCACTTTGATGACATCTTAATGACAAGGCTAAATGGTTCCACCTTACAGCCAATGGAAAGCCCAACCACTTAATGTTTAATGTAATGGAAACACATTAAGCTTATAATTTGGACTGCCATGACACATTTATGACAGGTTATGTTGTCTAGGTTATCGTTTGGTTTTCATAACACTGAGACTGTTGTCTTTGTCATTGTCAAGTTGTCATAACAAAAACATCTCAAACAATGCTAACTTTGCATTGAAAGTGTCATCACTTACCAAATGACATGTGACACTTACCAAATGACATGTCATGAACATTCAAAAGACTCCTTTATGTTCATGACGTGTCATTTCAGCTTTATGTTCATTACGTGTTATAAACATAATTATGCACACCCCTTCAAATAAAGTGTTACAAAATACTTTTATGTGCATGATGAAAACTCAGTGTAAAGGCATAGACACTTAGGCCTTGTTCAGACTGAGAGTAACACTTTGTTCATTTCAGGGATACCACTGCATTGGAGCAACAATAGTCCTGATGCTAAGGGCTCTGTTGAACCTGACTTAACTGTTGGAAGACATTATTAAACAAATGATTTCCTTGATTAGGCATTTTTGTTTTGTTGGGAGAAGTTTTCCCAGACACCCTGCAGCCCCCACAATGTGTCAACACACTACTCTCATTTATATCAATGGAGAGGTGACCTTTGCGCTTGTGCCCAGGAAGACAGCAAACCAGCATGTCTCTGGTACAGGATGAAATCTTCACACCCAAGGAAGGAGAGAATGTTACTAAACAGGGCCAACGCTCCTTGATGTTTTAATCATGAAAGAGTCAGAGAAAAAGAGAAGGGAGTGCAAATGAAGAGAGATTCCAGCTTATCTTAATGATAACAATGTTGCCAGCCGCTGCAGAGCTTTTGACTTGAGCTAAATATCCTCCCATCGGTGTCGCCTTTAGCGGCTAAACCACACGGTGGATGTGAGATATGCAACTCTAAAATGTTGGATTCCAGGTTATGGAGAAAAATCCTTGGATACATCCGCCAAATTTGAAAACTGAATATTAAAATGAAAACAGAGTAATGAAGGCATGATCACACTTTGTCTTTGTCTCTACGGTTTATATCTATATATATATGTGTTTGTTTGTGTGTGTGTGTGTGTGTGTGTGTGTGTGTGTGTATATATATATATATATATATATATATATATATATATATATATATATATATATATATATATATATATACATATACATATATACTGTATATATACTACTGTTTTTCAATGTTTGCACACTATAAATGATCTAAAATGTTTCTGGGCCAAAACACAACATGCCACATCATTTATGTCTCTCCAGCACAAAACATGTTTGCCTTCATAATCACCTTCAGATCCCATTTTAGATACTGTTGCCATGTTATCACTAGCTGGCAGCAAACACATCAGATCTTTTTTTTTTTTTTCATTCTGACATCACTTTCTCCTTGGGGTCCCTTTGTGTCTGCTTTTGTCAAGGCTAGGGAAGTATGGTTAGGCAGAGGTCATGTCGGTAGGAAGCAGGAAACTAACAGTGGTCAACCATCCACTCTGAACCACTTCCCATGGTTTTGAAATGACGATCACACTCTTTCTGCTTTTGCTCTCAATAGACAATTAACAGTTATAACTGAAACGCCTACAGAGAAACAGTTTGGTGAATGTAAACATAGTTGGTTTTAGACAATTGGTTTTTGGCAACACATGACAAATGCTGTTGTTTTTTCTTCTTAAAAAAAGATGGGAACTAATTGTAACCTTGACCAAAACCCATAACCTTAGCCAAGCTGTTTTTGAGATGAAATGCAAACCACACCTTATAACCACTGATTTAAAACATCAAAGTCTTAATAATAATAGTAAAAATAATAAAACATCAGACTAAATTGTGCTTTTGAAAGTTCTCAAAGACACTTTACATACTGTACTACAGCTGGTCTGTGCACCGATGGCTGATGATCTTCCTGGTGTGTCAGCATCTTTAAGGCTGCTTTCATCTACCTTGTTTGGTCCGTTTAAAACGAACCCTGGAGCGTTTGGTCGGATAGTTTGGTTGGTTTGGGCTGGTGAGAAAGCTCATCCAAACTCTGGTCCGCTTGAAAACGTGGGTCTCGGTTTGCTTCAGGTGAGAACAGGATCAGACCCAAATACAGGAAGTGAACCAAAAACAATGCATTAACTAGCCTGCAATTTTAAATTTGTGTCCAATTTACTGACTTTTATATATGATTAAAGGGATGATAACTTTAAGATCCATAGGCTGTTCTGACCAAACATTGCTGGTCGTCTGTGTGACATCATCTTCTTTACTCGCTGTCTGTCAGCTGCTCTCATTGTTCATCTTCTTCTAAAATATTAGAAACACTATGGCAGAACCTGAAAACCCAAGATGTAATGTGTTTGGTGTTGCCCTATTATTTCTGAGACCAGCAGTGGCGGTATATTGAAATTCTTCCCAATAAACATGCAAGCGACTTTGAGTTTGGGAAAAGCACTATACAAATTAAATTTATTATTATTATTATTAACCTCTCGTGTGTGACATGTGTTACCAGTGTTTGGTGCGTTTGATAAAGTGCAGTGTGAAAGTAAACCAAACCAAACGAAAAATGCAACAATATTGAAACTTTACCCCTGAATCACACAGACTTTTCTGAACTATAGGTGTGAAAGCGCCCTAAATGCCATTTACAGTAAGCATGGACTCATGCAGTAGACACAGCTCTGAAAAAACAACAAAAAATGGGTACAAATTAGCTGCTGATAATGCATCACACCACAAGACAAAAAATAAATCATCTAGATTTTTGTACAGATTTCCATAGTTTACTTAAACTTGTTTTTACTATGCAAAATAAACACCTCATAATAAGTGAGGCCTATTTATGTACAGTTTCTCTGAAGAGACTTTTATAAACCTCAAAACACAAATGCATTTACAGCTGTCAGTTACCTTCTTGACTTCCCACCATGTCCATCTGTCTTCACTCTCCACTCTTTTTGTCACAGAAATGCCACAGCAGTGATCTACTAAAGACAGCAAACCCTGGCACTGATTCACACTGGGAATGCTGCTTTGGCTCTGAGTCAGTCAGCAGTGAAGCAACACTGTTGTAGCAGCAGCAGGATGTGTGGGTGGTTTCTAAGCGGCGATTACGTGCCAATCTTTGTTTCACGCCCCGTGATTTTATTACATTTCCCCTGTCTCTCCTGGTTACCTCAAGGCTTCCATCAAATTAGACGTGCCCCTAATTACTTCTGCTGTGTCATGTTCAGGCTTTGTGATATAGTGCGTAGTTTCAGTCTCCCCATGAGGAATTCTACGTAATGACAACAACACTGTCTGTGTTTCCCCATGATACAAGCCTTCTGTGATCTCGTACAGCCCCCACCCCTCCTCCACGCAGTTACTAGTAGCCAAGGAGGACACGGAAGATTTAAAAAACATGGACTCTTCAGAAGAGGTAATTATTTTCACTTGAGATTCTGCAAAGGAAAGTCAGTGGACGCAACAATCTTCTGAACATAGTCATACTGAGAAATACAGAGAGAGTTGTAGGGAACTGAAAGTCTGAATTGGCTTCGTAGCAACTCATTTGGCAATGGCTTGAATGAAACCAAAATATTGACAATAATATTAAAAAAATGACGCACTAAAATTTTAACATAGCAAGAAAAGTTACAGCCACATAATTTTTTTTGCCATTAGCGTGGTCTGGTGCCCTCTGCGTCATACTGTAAAGCTTTGGTAATCCTATTGTGAGTTTAAAAATAACAATCTAAAGTCAGTTTACCATTGAGGTAGGTAAAGCAAAGATGCTCCATAACTAAAGAGCATTACACACTTCCTGTCTCCTACATGGGCGCGACCGCGTGTGTAAGCGAAGGGAACGTTATGTGGGAAGAATGAACAGTTATATTTAAAAAATGTATTTGTTTTCTTTTGCTATTTATTATTTATTTTGCTGATTACACACAAGATGTGTAGGCTTTCAGCCAAACAGTCAGGATTTTGTTGAGTGATTAGTTGTTCCATGCTATGAGGGGGCAGCGAGCTGGTTGGCTGATGCAAAGCAGATTGGGCGGGCTGGGGTGTAGGGTTTTCCTGATTTGTCCATCTGAAAAATGCAATTTTTGCCAGGTATGTGACTTGTGAAAATTGGGTCCAATATTTACTTTGTTGACTATGGGGTGAAATAATGGGTCATAATCTGTGTTCATGTTCACTTCTCCCATTGGAATCAACACGCTCAGGACCTGCCCCTTCTCCTAAAGAGGCTTGACAGTGGTGAAACCCAAATGAGACAGATCAGGGGCATGGGACTGTGGGGAAAAGGGGGGGCTCTGGTCAATTAGTCAATTTTGCTTAGGAAGGATTCTAACACACTGAAAGGACCCAGAAGTAGTTAAGTGGCTAACATGATAAGAGCCGTTCCAATTGTCTAAGTGACAAGGAAAGGCGCTTCATTTCTTCCTTTGTTACCTCCTTTAGCATAGGATACACTGGACCACCCTTTACGAAAAGAAAGGAGATAATGTCGCCCCACAAGTCCATGTGGCAGCAAAATCAACTAAATCCACTTATCACAATTTATAATCAATATAAGGTGTGCAGTAGTGCCTTGCACAGCTTACATTTTATTTCATCATAATGACCATGTGTAAAAGTAGGAATATAATGTGACAATTGCGCAGTCGGCTCTGACAGCACTCAAATCAATTACCTGATATCCCTACCCTAATAAGTTTTTTACCCTCTCTACAGTCTCTGTAGGCTATTGCTTTTAAAATATGCATTGTAGTGATCGATCAGTTTTTTCAAATGTTTCCAAGTGCATGCAGTAATGCCACTGTAGCTGATTTCGTATGATATTTAAACAGCAAAACTAAAATCTGTAACTATAAACAACAGAGAAAACATAAATCAACTTTTAAATTATTAAATAATTGCTGGAGCAACACTGTTGACTGCTGTCCTCATGGGTAAATGCACACAGCAGCAGAAGAGAGCTCCGCTATGTTTACAGTTTAGAGAATCTTTTCCTAATAAGGTATTCCACCCCCCATCCGTAACCATCTAACCCTTGTAGAATTTGTACTCTACAGTAGATTTGCAGGATCTGATGCGGTGATTCAGATCAGCTGTTGCTGATCAGCTGTTGCTGCTTAGCTGTTGCAGTTCAACTGATGAAACCGTTTTGGCCAATAGGGGTTAGAAACATCTTGACTACTTTTCCTGCCAGAAATGAGGCTCAATATCTGCTCTTGATGAAAAGAAGCAGTGTCAATAGCATTTGACCCGGTTGACCATCCCTTGCTTTTACATCGGTTGCACAACATTGGGCTAGATGTTAACGCATATGATTGGTGTGAAAATGATTTACATAGGAGAGCACAGTGTGTAAAGTCCAGAAAAATCCAATCGCGGTTCTTGCCAACCTCTAAGGGGGTTCCGCAGGGATCAGTTCTGGGACCTGTACATTTTTCTATTTATATCAATAATATTTATTCTTCTTTGAATGACTGTCATGTCCATCTTTATGCAGACAACTACGGCTTGTTTTTAATGCCCTACAGCTAGTGCTGGTTAAACATAAGCTGGTTCTAAATACAAGTAAAACAAAATGTTTTTTGTTTACTAAGGCCAGAAATATTGATTATGACAGCTTGTTTATACACACTGTGAGTGGATCAAAAATAGATTGCGTCTCCAAGTAACAATATCTTGGTGTCTAGCTTTATTTTCTTTACCATATCAACAACTTAATCAATAACTTGAAACAGAAACTAGGATTCCGTTACAGAAACAAAAGCTGCTTCCCTTTATCAAGGAGAAAAAGAATTGTTGAAGCTGTTTTTCTTTCAGTGTTTGATTATGATGACATTATTTATAGAAGTGCTGCTCCGTTTAATCTCAAACGCCTGGACACAATTTATCACTCCGTTATCACGCCGCTCTAAGATTTAAAACTGGAGAGAGCTACAACACCATCACTGTGCACGCTTTGCTAAAGCGTTGCTATATTTATTAGTAGAAAGACGTGAAAACCATTGGTGTCTGTTCGTTTTTAAGTCCATTAATGGTAAGCTCCCTCTCTTTATATTTCTGCTCTGTTAGACTGGAACTCAGGGCCTTATCAGAAAAGATCTAACAACCGGCTTTTACTTATGGTCCAGAGGGTTCAATCAGAACTAGGGAAATCACCATTCATCTATAATGCACCGAGCACCTGGAACATGCTAGTACAATCATTTAAATTAAGTTATCTTCCAATATATGGGCAGTTTAGAGCCTTTGGTTTTAAATACTGTAATTGCTTTTAGTCAATTAAGCCTGATTTTATCTGGATTCCCTTACAATTGTTTTTCATTTTTGTATATATGTGGATTGCTCATAATTTTTATTAATAATTTTATGATATATAAAATAATAAAGTAATATAATAATATAAAATATAAGTCTTTGCATTGAATATTTATACATATGTGCAACTGTTATTTAAACATAAAGGGGTCCAAACTTAACACAAAACGACTTCCCTAAGAGAAAGGAAGTGAAACTGGTTGAACTGAACAAACCAGTGGTACAACCAGTAACACTCTCCCTCCACGGACACGACTCTGCTCGGCTATCTGGCCCACAGGCCCCCCCCCCCCCCCCCCCCCCCCCCCCCCCCCCCCCCCCCCCCCCCCGCTTTTATCCCTGCAGCCTTGTATTGATCCAACCGATTGGTGAGGTGCTGCAGGTGTGCCTGACCAGTCAGATGGCGAGGGCGGTAACTGGATAAGGACACTGGAGAGCAGGAAAAAAAACACACTTAACATCCCCTCCCTTAAGAGCAAACTTATAGTTTGCTACATCAAACACCATGAACACAGTCTCCAACAGAACACACTACATACACATCAGAACTATCTCCTGTATTATACTTTTTTTTTACGTTTTTCGTTATTTTTTATTTCTAAATCACTCACAGGATAGGGCATCAGCCAACACGTTGTCGGTTCCCTTCTTTTGTTTAATCTCAAGGTCGCAAGGTTGTACCTTGCGCCAACAGGGCCCAACGCATCAGTCGCTGGTTGTGGATATACATCTGCGATAGGAAGACAAGAGGGTTACAATCACAGGGGATGAACTGGCACCAACATACACTTAGCTAGCACACTAGCATTGCCAGGGTCTCTTGTTCAATGGTGGAGTAGTGCAGTTGATGGCGTTTGAACTTGACCCAGACGTAATAGACCGGACGACCCACGTCACCCTCGCCACCTTGTATCAGCACAGCCCCAGCTCGTGGAGCACTCGCATCAACCTCCAGCTTCAAAGGGCAAGAGAAGTCAGGTTGATGATGAGGATGACACAGTCATCCTAATCAGGATGCATGTGGATACAAATGAGGGGGCAGGAGGGAGAGTGTGAGCAACCAATAATGAAAACCAAGTTTATTTGCTGAACACCTTTCATACTAGAAACAACCTGAAGCCCAGTGTTTTATAATAACTTAATGAAACATCATTATTATTTGTATACTCTTGTATGTAACTGGATCACTTCTGTGTTCTTTGAATAGTTGTTTCAGTAATATTTTTAATTCAGAGGGTAAAGCTGTACATATTTGTGAGATTGTTTCTGAAAAAAGATGACTGTGTCTCCTTTGCTATTATATTTTATGCTCCATTGAGTGACTCCATTTGGAGCAAGGCCATTAATGCACTTAAATA
>NC_048422.1:5650813-5674589 GCF_013103735.1 Etheostoma cragini
TGTGTCTCCTTTGCTATTATATTTTATGCTCCATTGAGTGACTCCATTTGGAGCAAGGCCATTAATGCACTTAAATATATACTTTTACAAATGAGAACATCTAAAGATTCTGAGTCATTCAGGTAGGATATCTAAAAGTGATGGGCAGCTGGTTTCTTTTGGAAACAGACTGCATTTACATTGACCTCAGTATGTATGTGTTTACAGAGCCCATAATATGCTCATTTTCAGGTTCATCATTTTATTTAAAGGTTTTACCAGTAGGTTTATGTGGTTTGATTTTAGAAAAAACACTATTTGTTGTACTGCACATTACTGCAGCTCCTCTTTTCACCCTGTGTGTTGAGCTCTCTGTTTTAACTACAGAGTTAGACATCTCACTTCTCTTCCATCTTTGTTGGGAGTGGCACATGTGCAGTAGCTGGGCACTGCCAGCTAGTCAGCTGCAGAGTATGAGGGCGTGCCACGCTAGCAGCTAGGCTAGCATTATAACCTGTTTTACAAAGTGACACATGTTCGTCACATAAGTAAAGTCTGGATCACAGTAGAGCTGTTTGGAGCAGTTTGTGAACAGTGTTTTCTGTGGGAGATGGTAAGTCCCTTTGGGGGGGGACTTTAGGCTTTTTCACTTTGTACACCTATAACGTGCACAAAAAAGCTATATAACACAATAAAAGGGAAAAAGATAAAAAGCATGATATGAGCACTTTAAATGTATTTCTAATGATGTAATATATATACACTATATTGTATTATTGTTAATGTGTGTCAGTTACATCTGAATGGTACAACGGTTCGTCGTTTAACCTCCACTGCCTCTTTGGCCGTGTTTTTAAACTCTTAGAAAAGATGAAACTGTCACTGTGTGTGTGTGTGTGTGTGTGTGTGTGTGTGTGTGTGTGTGTGTGTGTGAGTGAGTGTGTGTGTGTGTGAGTGTGAGAGCACAGTAAGCTAAGAGTGGGAGTCACCTGTCACACCACAACTGCATGATGCATGGGTCCAAATCATAAGGCAGAGTTTGCTTTTTTCCCTCACTGATCATTCCGAGCCAGCGATGACTCATGGGAATAACAGAAGTGGAATAACCACATCAAGTCAACTCGAATAGAAACGTCAAGCTCAGTGGATATGTCACTTTTTTTAATTTATTTTTTGCATGGAATGGTTGGTATATGTTTTTGTTTTTAAAAGTACCATAATTAGCGTTCATGTTGCTTATTAATAATATAGCTTGCTTGACTTTAACCATTTCAGTGTTTCTGAATAAATAGATTGTCATCTTGTTATACTCATATCTACATTTTACTCTTCTGTTGTCCTAGTAGTTAAACAACATATGGGGTTATTAGAAGTACTGCTAAAGGCAACGTAATGCATCAGCAGTTTTGTAATGAACAAAATGAGTATAGCCAGTGGCCTTGATTGCCATATGCCCTGTATTCGCCCTCTTGCTGTGCGCTCTGTGTGCTTTAATCTCATTGCATGGCTTTATACCCAGTGCACTTAAAGGTTGGGTCCAAAGCAGGGCTGTGGGGATTGTAACTTTATATTTAGTTATACTCTTTATTCAAAAACGCTGTAAAATATGGTATAAATACTGATTTTCCAATCTTCCAATAAGTTGTAATATGCAAAAAAAGACAAAGAAAAGTAAAAAGAACTGGGGCATCATCATTTTTTACCTTAGCCACTTCAGACACATTTTGTGAGATGTATTATTTAGTACACACACATATCAGTTGCATGAAAGGCCAAACTGCTATATTGTTTTGGTTGTTTTTTACATCAATAAAAAAGTAACAAATTGTAACATTAAGTCTGCTTAAAACTATGCAACCAAAAACTGTCCTTAATGTCCTCACGAGTAGTGCGAAATCATTTTTTCTGCTCGAATGCATTTATCTTGTTCAAACACTTAGATCTGAGAAAACTACTAACTCTAGGCCACCGCAGTGTTGAAAAATTTGGACAAGCTCAACTGAACTCAGCTTTCCTGCCTGAGCAGTCAGCTGAAGAATAAAGGAGAAAAAAAGTCTTCCCTCCTCACCAGCCCCCACCACTCACCACTCTGGGGGTGAAAGCTGACTGAGAGCGTTTCACTTGATTTTATTCCTCCACACCAGGCATCCAGAGGTCCCCAGAGAAAGACGTAAGAAATCTGCTGCTTCTGCAAACCAAAAAGAGAGCTGCTAATTCTGAGCCCAGTCTAGCTAAATATCTTTAACCTGCGTTAACCGAACAGCTGTAAACCCAACATTGGCTTTTACCATCTCATAAGGTGGAAATGGCGATCGTGGTAGCTAACAGTTGCCTATTTACCTATTTTATCAGTTTCTGACAGAGCCAGGCTAGCTGTTTTTCCCTGCTTATGCTAAGCAGGCTTACATCCTCCTCGTTTCAGCTTTGACTTTGACAGACGTGAGATTGTCAGACCGTTAATTTTCTCATCTCACTCTTGAAAAGAAATCAAACAAGCACATTTCCCAGCTTTTGAACATGAAACACTTCCCTGAATTGAACTGGAATGGGGGGAGAGAAGATGGGAGGATATATGTGTAAGGTTCCTACCAAGGGACTTTAACTAAACGTGCGGAGAAAGAGGGAGAGGCACAGAGAAAGAGATGATGAGATGTTGAACATATAGAAAAAGAATTGATGCCGAGCAACACAGTGGAACGTCTGCCAGCCATTTATCCTGGTGTGTGTGCTGCTGCTTCTCTGACAACTGAGACAAAGGGCGTGCTAGCGTGAATATATGTGTGTATGTTCATTTCACATACTCGGTTGCATAATATAGATCTCCAGTCTGCTGATTCAGCCGCCTTGAACCTCCCATCACAATTACATCCAGCGCTCCAACACTGGAGTCTGCAAAATGTCACTGTGCTTCACACAGCCCATCAGTCCACAGGTCTGTCCTCTGCTTCCAGCCCACTGTGTGGGAGCACGCTCAGACGCGGAGGGTGCTGACTCCCAGAACCCCCCGGGGGAAACAACCGTGAGAGTCAGCCTTGCTGCTCATTCTGTACACAAATATTCAGTCAGTTTTGGGCACTGCAGTCATGGCCTACTGGGACACTTCAATAGAGCAGAGCCTTGGTTAATGCTGTTAGTAACACCTGTTCTTTTTTTTCTGCTATGGCAAGTCAAAGTGTCTGCTGTGGAAAAAAAGCTATTTAGGAAAATGGTACCATTAAAAACATTCCTTCCACACCTGAATTTAGCCTGGAATATATACTAGATGTACATAGATACAGTTGGACTAGATGTCCAACTGTACGTGGACACTCCTGTGGGAAGGACACAACAGAGGGCTTTCAACTTTGTGTCAACAGTTTGTAAGTATCTCCACAGCGTTGCGGAGTAAGGTCTGGCTACACCACACATACATTCTAGGATAGAAGAAAAAATGCTCTGGGGTGTTACATTTCTTTAAACCAATCCCCATCTCCACAATAGTCTTTGGAAGGGAACATTTGCCCCCACAAAAGAAAATGCCACATACAATATTAAAAGAAGTTAACTGTTCAACAATAAAATAAGATGAGCTATTTAAATTAGCTGGATACATGGTTAAATGTAATTTGCTCTTACCAGTGTATTGCTGTGTTTAATGTGACTTTGTCTACAGCAGTCCCCACCAATCGATCTCAGAACGTCCCTGTTAGGTATTAAAGGCTGTAAACATATTATTTGTAAATCTTCACGATCATTCCCTAAAAGAACCAAGCAGGCCTGCCTTGTTGCACGATCAAAGGTTTCTTCAGAATTTGCCATTTATTAGCATGTAGCTCTGTTGCTGTTACATGTAACGAAAGGACTCTGAGAGCGGCAACACACAGAGACAGGAAGGGGAGGGGCGAAGCTTAACAGCTTTAGCCTGGATATGTTCAGACTAACAACTTTTTCACTGTTTTAACATGACACTGCCACACAAAGACAGGTCCACAAAGAAACGGTTTGCCCACTGTGGAAGAACTTGATTGACCTGCACAAAGCCCTGACCTCAACCCAATCCCACATCTTTGGGATGAACTGGATCACTGACTGTGAGCCAGACCGTAGTTATCACCCAACGTCAGTGCTGGACCTTACTAATGCTCATTTGGCTGAGTAGGAACACATCCCTGCAGCCAAGTTCCAGTCTCTGGTGGAAAGCCTTCCCAGAAGAGTGGAGGCTGTTAAAGCAGCATATTAATGTCCACATTCTAAATGTCTGCATAAAAAACCAACGTGTTTGTGTGTGTGTGTGTGTGTCTGTGTGTGTATATTTGTTATGGGAGGGTTATTTAAACAAGCCCCAGCCATGTCGGCTCATATTGGAGGACTGAATCGTCACACCTATTTGTCTCGGGACAGTTTTTTGGAAGTGGTTGTTTCGGAGCTGTAACTGGTGTTGAATAGTTTGATACCAGACTTAGCTTCTTCTTTGTTGGTGGGTTTGTTTGGTAGGAAGCTCACAAAATTGATGGAGGGACTCTTTAATTGCTTCCTTTCGAAAATAAAGGTTGTCAGTATTTTTCTAATGAGGCACGTTGGCAAGTGTTTTTGTTCATCCAGTTTGTAAAAGGAATACATTGTTTTTCACAGCTGTGAATGGAAAATGGGAAAGTTGGATGAAACCCAGTCATGCACTGTCAGCTTTACTTACTAAAAGTACTAAGATTACTTAAACTTAACATAACGACACAAGTTATTTTAAAAGTTGAGCTCAAGAAAATGAAAATACCTGACAATCCAGGAGTTTATTCATACTGACAACGTTTTACCAGCACAGCAGTGGGAAATTGGACATTAAATTAGATGCTCTAATTCCTGATTATTAATATTCTGACACATTACTGATGCAGACACATTATTACTGTATGTGCTAGGTGTGATGTGTGTGATGATGTGTTAATGACTTGTTTTTAAATTCTTAGAAAAAATGAAGCTGTCTTTTTACTTCCTTTTGTGTGTGTGTGTGTGTGTGTGTGTCCAGACCAATGATGTAGCAGGAAACACCTGGAACTGGCTCTACTTCATCCCTCTCATCATCATCGGCTCCTTCTTCATGCTCAACCTGGTGCTTGGTGTCCTGTCAGGGTAAGTCAGCTCTTAACATAAATACAGTTGTGCTCATACATACATTTTGAAATTTTGGCATACATTTTGAGAACATGACTCATCATGCAAAATAACTGTCTTTGATTCAAGCATAGTGATCCTATGAAGACACATCTTTTTACATAGTTGTTTGGCTGCTTTTTTAAACAATATTTATAAGCCAAATAACCCAAATGGCCTGATCAGAAGTTAACATACCCTTGATTGTTTGGCATTATTACGGGCACACAAAGTGACACACACTGGTGAAAATGGCAATTAGAGGTTATTTCCCACACCTGTGGCTTTGTAAATTGCAATTAGTGTCTGTGTATAAACAGTCCATGAGTTTGTGAGCTGTCACATGGATGTTCTAGGCAGGCTAGATATTGAGCCATGGGGAGCAGAAAAGAACTGTCAAAAGACCGGCGTAACAAGGTATTGGAACTTTATAAAAATGGAAAAGGATAGAAAAACATATCCAAAGCCTGGCAAATGAGAGTCAGTACTGTTCAATCCCTTAATAAGAAGGGGAAAATTCTTGGATCTCTCAATACCAAGCCAAGGTCAGGTCGACCGTGAAAGATTTCAACCAAAAAGAAGAATTGTTCAGGATGCAAAGAAGAACCCACAGGTAACGTCAGGGGAAACACAGGCTGCTCTGGAAAAAGATGGCATGGTTGTTGCAAGGAGCACAATATGACGGTATTTGAACAAAAATGAGCTGCATTGTCGAGTTGCCAGAAAGAAGCCTTTACTGCGTCAGTGCCACAAAAAGCCCGGTTACAATATGTCCGAAAACACCTTGACGCGTCTCACAGCTTCTAGCACTCTGTAATTTGGAGTGACGAGACCAAATAAAGCTTTATGGTCACAACCATAAGCGATATGTTTGGAGAGGGGTCTACAAGGTCTGGAGTGAACAGAATACCATCCCCACCGTGAAGCATGGTGGTGGCTCACTGATGTTTTGGGGGTGTGCGATCTCTAAAGGCACAGGGAATCTTGTGAAGCAAGATCAATGCAGCATGTTATCAGAAAATACTGGCAGACAATTTGCATTCTTCTGCACGGAAACTGCGCATGGGACGCTCTTTGACTTTCCAGCACAACAATGAGCCCAAGGACAAAGCCAAGTTGACCGTCCAGTGGTCACAGCAGAACAAGGTTAAGGTTCTGGAGCGGCCATCAGAGTCTCCTGACCTTAATGTCATCAAGCCGCTCTGGGGAGATCTCAAACTTGCGCTTCAAACAAGACTTTGCAAGAAACTGGAGGCATTTTGCCAAGATGAATGGGCGGCTATACCACCTGCAAGAATTCAGGGCCTCATTGACAACTATCACAAAAGACTGCATGCTGTCATTGATGCTAAAGGTGGCAATACATAGTATTAAGAACTAAAGGTATGTGGACTTATGATCAGTGGTCTGTTCATTTTTTTCTTTGTTGCCATGTTTTGTTTTATGATTGTGACATTCTGTTAGGACCTACGGTTCAATGTGAATCCCGTAACAGATTAAAGACTTGTGTTTTGCCTGCTCACTCATGTTTTCTTTACACATGTTATTTATTTATATTTATATACAGTGAGGAAAATAAGTATTTGAACACCCTGCTATTTTGCAAGTTCTCCCACTTAGAAATCATGGAGGGGTCTGAAATTGTCAACGTAGGTGCATGTCCACTGTGAGAGACATAATCTAAAACATAAATTATAGAAATCACAATGTATGATTTTTTAAACTATTTATTTGTATGATACAGCTGCAAATAAGTATTTGAACACCTGAGAAAATCAGTGTTAATATTTGGTACAGTAGCCTTTGTTTGCAGTTCCAGAGGTCAAACGTTTCCTGTAGTTTTTCACCAGGTTTGCACACACTGCAGAAGGGATTTTGGCCCACTCTTCCACACAGATCTTCTCTAGATATGTCAGGTTTCAGGGCTGTCGCTCAGAAACACAGAGTTTGAGCTCCCTCCAAAGATTCTCTATTGGGTTTAGGTCTGGAGACTGGCTAGGCCACGCCAGAACCTTGATATGCTTCTTCCAGAGCCACTCCTTGGTTCTCCTGGCTGTGTGCTTTGGGTCATTGTCATGTTGGAAGACCCAGCCTCGACCCATCTTCAATGCTCTAACTGATGGAAGGAGGTTGTTTCCCAAAATCTTGCAATGCATGGCCCCGGTCATCCTCTCCTTAATATAGTGCTGTCGCCCTGTCCCATGTGCAGAAAAACACCCCCAAAGCATGATGCTACCACCCCCATGCTTCACAGTAGGGATGGTGTTCTTGGGATTGTACTCATCATTCTTCTTCCTCCATACACAGTTAGTGGAATTATGACCAAAAAGTTCTATTTTGGTCTCATCTGACCACATGACTTTTTTATGTCTCTCAGAGTGAACATGCACCTACGATGAGAATTTCAGACTCCTCCGTGATTTAAGATAAGATAATTTGTTTATTAGTCCCCAATGGGGAAATTAATACACTAAACTCTGTACACACTTTTTGCTAGTACTCACACACAGGCCTGAAATACACACACATGCTCAGGACCTATACATGCACTATACATGGAGAGATGTCAGAGTGAGTGGGCTTCCAGCTGAACCAGCGCCCTGAGCGGTCGGGGGGGGGGGTACGGTGCCTTGCTCAAGGGCACCTGGCAGTGCCCAGGAGGTGAACTGGCATCTCTCCAGCCACCAATCCACACTCCCAACTTTTTGGGTCACGGGGATTTGAACCAGTGACCCTTCGGTTCCCAACCCAACTCCCTACGGACTGAGCTACTGCCACCCCCATTTCTAAGTGGGAGAACTTGCAAAATAGCAGGGTGTTCAAATACTTATTTTCCTCACTGTACATATATTACTGTACTACTATATTACTTTAAATGTATGCATACTTTTGAGCACAAGTGTACACCTACATATATCAGGACTGTGGAGAATCTGCATTGTATTTTAATTTGTCAAAGAAACAGAAACATAGTGGTTTATTGTTAAACACATAGTTATCAACTACTTTTTTTCTTTTTTTTGGGAACATAAACTGCTTGTTAAAAAGAGAAGTTTTCAGCCACAAGCAATATTAATCTAGAAGTTAAACTAAGAACATGATGCTTTATTAGACTCTGAAGGCACTTCTCTATTGGCTTCAGCTTGGGGCCATTTTACTCTCTGCTTGATTCAACTTCAGCCTGTGTGTGTGTTTGGAGAGTGTGCTGTCCACCATTCATAGACTAGGGCTTCAAGACAGTACCCCACCTGTCTGTGTACTACAATGGGGAAGAAGGTTATGTCATGACCTGGTAGGGGAAATCAGCAGATTATTCACTTTTTTACTCTCTCTCTCTCTTATCATCTGTCCTTGTCATCCTCCCATGTCACGAAAAGGCCTCGCTTTGGAACTCTAATCACTCTGGTCCTGTGTGCGGCTGGATCTGACATCTGTCCATCTCATTGTGTCTGTGGTCGCAAAGAGTTTCTTCTCACCTGCTGTTTCACAGCCCATTGTCTCCTCAAAAGCAAAGAACAGTGGGGTTAGAAATAGCCCAGTGCTGAAGGTGCTTCCCTGCCATTCTTTAGAAAAGCTGTTTAGCAAGATAAGGACTGGGAGTGATTTTGTTTTTGTCTCATACCTGTAATGTTACTGTCTAACACATGTAGCATCATTGACATTAACACCAAACAATAATTTCCCCATCTGATCTTTCTGGTTGTCATAAAATGACAAAGGTTATGCTAACTTTACTGGCAAATATAGTCAAAATGTAATATATCTTTCAACGCTGTTGGCTCACTTTCATTTTTGGTCCTTCAACAATAGGCTTACTGTTATGGTGAGATGACAAATGGAACCCAAATGCAGACACACTTCTCAGAGCCAGGAGTGTTAATAATAACAACTCTTAAATAATTTGGTGGTGGGGCAGAGACCAGGCTTTCAGGGGGGCAGATCCAATGTCTGAGGGGCAGAGGGGCAGACGAGGGTTGTGGCAGTGATCCAGTTTGAGTGATATCCATCCATCCATCCATCCATCCATCCATTCATCCATCCATCCATCCATCCATCCATCCATCCATCCATTCATTCATTCATCCATCCATCCATCCATCTTTGTCCGCTTATCCGGTGTTGGATCCAGGGGGGAGCAGCTCTAGCAGGGGACCCCCAAACTTCCCTTTCCCCAGCCACATCAACCAGCTGGGACTGTGTCTCAAACCTGCTTCCGCTTTGATCTCGGTTACCGTTGCCTACGCTGCCTTTCTTCTCCAAACGTACCTTTGCTCATTCCGGACAAAAAGTTCTATTTTAACCTCATCGGTCCACAGAACTTGTTCCCACAATGCATCAGCCTTGTCCATATGTTCATTTGCAAACTTCAAACGCTGATTTTTGTGGTGAGGACGTAGAAGAGGTTTTCTTCTGATGACTCTTCCATGAAGACCACGTCTGTACTAGTATCTCTTTATAGTGGAATGGTGTAGCACAACTCCCGTGTCTGCCAGGTCTTTCTGGATGGATCATGCAGTCAAACGTGGGTTTTGCTTTTCTCACAATCCTGCGAGCTGTTCTGTCTGATATTTTTTCTTGGTCTTCCAGATCTTGCTTTAACTTCCACTGTTCCTGATGACGGTCATTTCATAATTACATTCTGAACAGAGGATATTGGCATCTGAAAAAGCTTTGCTATCTTCTTATAACCTTCTCCTGCTTTGTGAGCGTCAACTATTTTCAGTTTTAGTTTTCTAGACAACTGCTTAGAAGAACCCGTGGTTCTGATTGTTGGGGCAAGATCAGATGAGTCTGAGCATTTAAAACCTTAAGATTGACATCACCTGGTCTTTCCAGACGATGACTGAGAACAATCCATGACACTGTCAGGTCTCAGCTTTCCAAAGGGGGCGGTGCATGCTAGAAACTCCGCAGGGTGGCCAAAGTTTTGCAGACGCCATTTTTTAGTTTTCTGTTTATTTTGAAAGTGTAAATGATGGAAATAAAATCTAACTTTTTGTGACATATTATACAAATGTCTGATCTGTCATTTGATGCCTTATGGAGATTTAATCGTCTTTTCTTGGCTTCTTTATGCACGTTAATAAAAAACATTCTCTGGGGTGACAAAACTTTCGAGCCCCACTGTACAGTAGGCTGTCATAAGTCCTACATGTGATGCATGTCTGATCTGTCACGTCAGAACATAACACTCCACTGCTTTTCCTTTGCACCCACACATTTCAGTGTGTATACCTCTTTTATAAGTATTTGCTAACTAACAGCTTTGCCAAGGGCCCTTGTTCTTCTCGCAGCTGGCCTGCTGTCGTCTGAACTACACAGTTAAAAGTCCTTCAGATAAACCCTCAAACCATTTCCTTCATGATGCAGTGTCTCACAAAGGAGTTGTATTTGTAATAAACGTGATCCTGTTTGTTACTGTGAATGTATATGTGCAGGTACTCTGTTGGCACGTCTGACACCAAAACTCATTTTTTTCAAGTCGATAATGCCAAATATGATGTATAAGTGTCCGTGTAATCTTCCAGCGTGTAGAGAATACCTGTATACCATGTCTGTTTCAACAGAGAATTTGCCAAAGAAAGAGAGCGTGTGGAGAAGAGGCAGGAGTTCCTGAAGCTCCGGAGGCAGCAGCAGATCGAGAGAGAGCTCACCGGGTACTTGGAGTGGATCTGCAAAGCAGGTTAGACTCATTGCTGAAACAGTTTGAGAGCTGGCATGTATGTGTTTGTTGTGTTAGAAAAACGTGACAAATTGAAAGAAAGTCCCTTTCTCTCTCTCTCTCTCTCTCTCTCTCTCTCTCTCTCTCTCTCTCTCTCTCTCTCTCTCTCTCTCTCTCTCTCTGGCTGCAGAGGAGGTGTTGCTGGAGGAGGAGGATGAGATTGCAGAAGAGAAGTCCCCGCTGGACGGTGCGTGGTACAAGAGGAAGCAAAATCTTCCAGGTAAAAAGAAGGCTGAGGGCCTGTTGGCTGCTTTATCGTGGCCGGTCACCACAGGAAGTACAGTTCATCATTTCCATCTAATAAAAGCTTGTTTTACCGCCTCAATGTGCTTTGCATAAATCAATGGTCATGAATGACGGGGTTCTCTTCTACCTGTCTAGTGGGACTTTATTTGAATTGATACAGTCAGCAATGCTGTACTGTTTTGATCATCTGTGCACTGAAATATTTATGAAATTATAAGGAAAATACACTTATTTTAATGGAATTAAAATACTACAGTATAAATAGTATGAAACATTATAGTATTACATTTGTAGCTGTTCACTCTACTTTTGTTGCCTTTATTGTCAAAAAGAGCACACTGTTATTCAGCTCTGTTATATCTCTCTCTCTCTCCCTCTCTCTCTTAATTTAATTTCAATTAAATTTGCTTTATTTAATTGATTATTTGATTTATTCATTTGTTGCAAGAGCAGTTTACAGAAGGTTAAATACAGATCGGGTATAATATACATATTTCATGCGGGTTCTATATTGTACTGGACATTTCTATATAATGTAATACACTATACTACAATTCTGCACAATTTTACATAATAACTATACAGTGCCATACAAATCCTTAATTACGGGAATGTTATAGTGGTTGTGAGTCTCTTAGTCTCTCTCTCTCTCTCTCTCTCTCTCTCTCTCTCTCTCTCTCTCTCTCTGACTATGATGTCATTCCACTAGGTGTGGTGTACGCCATGTCTCTTACCTGTTCTCTCTCTCTCTCTCTCTCTCTGACTACGATGTCATTCCACTGGTGTGGTGTGAAGGCAAGGGTTAATAAGTGGGATTTACAGCTTTAATTTGGATTTGTTATAGTAAATCACAATACCATTCTCCCCAACACACACACACACACACACACACACACACACACACACACGCAAACTGGAATCATCCATGCTGATGATTCCATCCCAGCTTTCTTATTTTCTCAGTTATTAACATAGAAACCACAGACAGAGAAAAAACACTTTGATGTTGTGAGAGCAGAAAATACGGAGTGGCTTTTATGACAGGTATGACTGGTGGAGCAAAGTGCCAATCATAGTTGACTGACTGATTCAGTAGAGCTACTTTTGAAACAATTCATGCACCATTTACCTGGTCTTTGGAGATAAGAAACTGAGGACATTATCCTTTAGGCTGAGTATTTCATTTCAATATTTAAAAATGGGCGAACTTACGGTTGTGGCTGTAGGATTTTTGAAAATTCTTTAAATATGCTAAAAATCCTATAAAAACACTGAACATGACACAAATGTAACTTTCTTTCTTAAAGGGATATTTTAGATTTTCTGAAGTGGGGTTGTCTGAGGTACTGTACTTATCCATAGTCAGTTTATTAAATGTAATAGCAGGTGGTGTCCGAGGAGTACCGACACAGAAGATAAGCAACGTACTGCTGTTGCTAAACCCATGTTGATCACCTGAAAAAGGCCCACCTAAAGAAAATGTATGCAGTATGTTATAATCAGAATATTTTCCCAGCGTAACCTTGCCTTGTTAATATATTACGTCCATACCCAAACTCTTTTTGATTGCTTTTTTTCCTTTGCTGTCTGACCTCAATGGTGATTGCCAATTCATTATTTTTAATTCAAATCCATGCAGTATACTTTTGTAAATAAGTGGTATAGTGCCACCATATTTGTTTAGTTGAGTTTAATCAAATACAAATGAAAGGAAAAAACAATCATGTTTGTAAATGAACCTGGTTACAACCCTGTTCCTGGGACATTTCAGTTAACGTGAAACATGTGTGAAAAACGATTAGATTCTTTTCTGCTGGCTGATTCATCCTCCCGGCAGCCTTTTTCCTGAGCAGAGTGAGCAGAGTTGGGTTGTAGATGTGGAGAATGAGCCCACCACACTGGCGATCACATTCATGTTGGGCTTTTCAATCCAAGGCAGGAAGGCAGAAAATTACCAAATGAAAAACATGATTGATTCCTGCTATTCATAGTTTGCAATTAGCTCACGCCTCCATTTTGACATGTATGCACGCGTGCATGCACACACACGCACACACACACACACACACACACCCCACACACACTCACAACACACTCGCATATCCTGTGAGGTGATGAGTGGTGTTACGTTGAAATACAATTTTTAAATGCTTGTTTTTCATGCTATAGTTGACAATTTCACTTTCACAGCTTTTTGTTAAATAATAATTTTGATTAACCTACATTGATATTACTTAAAATCTCAAGTGTCATATATGATTGTTTTCCCCTGCTGTGAAATGTTTTCATATTTACAGTCATGAAACGAGGCCATGTCAAGAAAGGCAAAAACGACCTGATCGGTGCTGAGGAGGGGGACGATCCTTTCACAGACATTTCGTCTGTTGGTAAGTCTTTTTATCCACGCCGGCAGCCCCTCACCTCACATCTTCACATGCTGTCTGTTCACAGAGCCGGCCTTTAGAAAAAAGCCTTTCTTCTGCAAGGAACATAACGATTCCCTCTGACTCTCTGGTTTCCATCTGTAATGTACAGTACAGAAACCGATTCAGCACCATGTAGATCTGGATACCTAAAACTCCTTCTACTGGCTGTAGAGGCACATGACCTTGAGGGAAAAGAAGTATAATTAACTTTTTCCAATTAGACTTACCCTAAAATAGCAATCCCCTGCAGCATATTACAAGTAGACTTTTTCATATTAATAGACTTCATGGTCCCGCACAAAGACAACATGTAATTGCTTGTCTGTGGGTTGGAAATGAGCCTAAGCATGGCAGTTGAAACCATTTTGTTGCCTAAACGGCCTTTTTTGCTAACTCATCTCATGACTGTTTTCCGTAAAATGAAGTGGCAGGGGAATAGATACACCTGCACAGTTCAATTTCATCTCTCATCTTTTCCGCGTGATCCCCGCAGTCCTGCTGCACGGCACAAATGTATTAGGTGCACATTTTTTAATGAGCAGGTGCAAGGAAAGTTCAAGGAGTGTTGAGATGATTTCACGCTTTTCTCTCTGTCCCATGAGTAGGTATTGTTACTTTTCTCAGTTAAAGTTTTGGCCACAAGCATCTTTTAGTGCTTCTTAGCAGAATTAAAATGGAACTGATCCCTAACCAACTATACTGGTACACTTGTGTTTTTAGAAACCTCGAGGTCCTTGAGCTCTAATTTTCTGTAACTGCGTAGTAGCGCAATTGTAGCGCAAATCTAGTCTGAACACAAACACGCGGGTGTTGGCAACACCTTTTTGCAGTTTCAGTAACCGTAGCCACAAGTGCAAAGCTTGGAAAAGCTGACCGAAAAAAAAGGCTATGGAGTAGCATGGCTGCAGCACATCCTTGTTAGGAGGGTCACAGCACCAGCAGGTGGAGACTGGAAACTGTTTTTAGGCTGTTTTTAGACATTTAGGGAAGTCTTCAAGCAGTTGTGGCTGACGTTACTGGTAAAGACATATGAATCAAAGCCAGTTTAAACTGGTCATACTGGGAGTTGTTGAACTATTCCTTGGCCAGAGGGAAGGCCACAGAAAGAAATACACCTTGCACCTGTAAAACCAAAACCTCTTGTTCTTACAGTTAATATTTTGTATGGATTTACCAAATTAGATATAACATGTTATTTTGTATGAATTTACCAAATAAGATATAACATGTTATTTTGCATGAATTTACCAAATAAGATATAACATGTCATGTGTTTAGAGGTGCTGGTAGGCGCGGTTAGTTTAAAGACAAAACAGTTTTTTAGTTTTTTGTTATTTTGCCAGAGCACAGTGAAACCTGTTTGTAGACATATTGATAAACTTCATAACATATTAATATAATAATGATCTTGATGACTGGGGCAATGACAGGGATGCGGCTCATCCCTGTAGCAAGGAGAAGACCAGGAAAACACACTCTCACACACTCACACAGACAGTGATTCACAGCGAAAACAACTATGTAACACAACACACATTTCCTCTCTTTGTGATCACTTCCAGCTCCTCCTGGTTCTCCGTTTGGTCGGGCCAGTGTGAAAAGCGGCGGTAAGCTCGACAGCTCCTCCTACTTCCGACGTAAAGAGAAGAGGACCCGGTTCTTCATCCGCCGCATGGTGAAAGCTCAGAGCTTCTACTGGATAGTTCTGTGTCTGGTTGGCCTCAACACTCTGTGTGTGGCCATTGTCCACTATGACCAGCCCGAGTGGCTTACAAGGGCCCTCTGTAAGTCTCACATACAAATACACACTCATACTCCCACACACTTATTAAAACTATAACTAGTTTCTCTTGGTGGTGTTACTCTCTCTCTTCTTGAAAACAGACACAGCAGAGTTTGTGTTCCTGGGTTTGTTTCTGACTGAGATGGCCTTAAAGATGTACGGCATCGGAGTAAGGAATTATTTCCACTCGTCCTTTAACTGCTTTGATTTCGGGGTAAGTACCTGTCTGAACTTTTAAGACTAACCAGCAGTGCTAGTTTTGTTTGGAGGGCCCAGTCTTGTTGGCTCATTGAAACAGAGCCAAATACAGCATGTGATGACTTCATCCTCTGCTCTTCTCTCTAGGTCATTGTTGGAAGTATTTTCGAGGTGATCTGGGACATGATTAAACCAGGAGCATCGTTTGGTATCAGTGTGTTGAGAGCCCTGCGACTGCTCAGGATATTCAAAGTCACCAAGTGAGTTCAGTCCAAAGCACACACGTTTAACTACGGACACATTACACCTTGCTTTCATTTCCTGAACTGTGGAGCTTTGTGCTCTCCAGTAACTTCCCCATTCACCCATAGCCCTCACTGTGTTTTACACTTCTCAGCGTGATAAATAAGCCAAATAGCAAAGCACGTACAGTACGTACTGCTGAAATCAGCAGACCCCCAGTGATTCCGGTCTCTGGATAAACCTCCATCCATCCATCCTGAAGACGCTGCAATAAGTGTAATTGCTCTGGGGGAATTGTTGGGTGTCTGTATTTTACTGTGTGGTCATGACCTACTCTGTTAAGTCCTGATCCGTTAGGTGTATTGAGATAACGTCTCTAATGATTTGACACTATAAATACAATTGAATTGAATGAATCCATTGAAAATGATATTAAAAAAGGGGCTTCTTATAATTTCATATGTTGCATCATAATCATAAAGTAGATGTTTTCCTCAGTATCAAGAGCACTCATGTTGATTGTTGTTAAATCTATAGATAATTGCACTGCAAACATGAAAGGACAACACAGCATAGAATTGCATGGTGCGTTCATTTGAAGTTTGCAGTCCATGCACTGACTATATGAAAACATTACACACACAACACTTTGGTTTCACCCAAAGCAGGATGGGAACTAGTGCCAAAGCACCTTAAGACATTAGTATCGGTCAAACTGCAAAAACACAGGATTCTACATTTCCCATCATGCAACTCCCTGCCTCCTGAATGCCCATATGTTTCAAACCCCACAACTCCGCTTTGTAATGCAGGCTTTCTGTTTGAACAAAACACAGTAAAAATAGAGATAACCCCTATTACATCATTTAGGGTGATTATTTTTTTACTTTGGAAAGCTCCTCCAGAGCTACAGACACCATTAAAATGACTGTGTTCATGGGCTGGGCTGTACTCGTCATAATGATGAAACCCAACTTCATGTCTAAAATCAATGATTTAAATTGGTGAAGTGCGGCTTTAAACCAAATAAAACCCGCAGTGCATGCTGTTATTTCAGTTGACACTATTCTGAATAAATTGACTACCAAACACTTCTAAGTCTACACAGTGCAGTGTATTTGTATTTCTTTTAATATTCTACATTTGGAGATGCAAGCTTTTGATGTTGCAGGAGCTGCACTTTTTCTCAGGGCTTAAGTCTTAATTCTTGTTTTTTCTGAGCTGACAATCCTATTAGAGTTTGATGGCAATCCTTTTATTTCATTAGATAAGCTGTGATCTTTTGATTCAGTGAAACTGGCAGCTGTAGACCCCGACACATTGATTTGTTTTCTTCCACCTACAGTGCAGCTCACATGGCCTTTTTTTCCTCTTGTTTCTCTTCTGTTTTGGTCGGTTCTGTCTTTGTCTAAATCCGTCTTTCCTTTCAAAACAAAACAAAACCTCTTTTTTTTCTGTCTTTCTGTGTGTTTGCTGTCAGGTATTGGAACTCGTTGAGGAACCTTGTGGTTTCCCTCCTCAATTCCATGAAGTCCATCATCAGCTTGCTCTTCCTCCTCTTCCTCTTCATTGTGGTCTTTGCTCTGCTGGGCATGCAGCTCTTCGGAGGACAGTGAGTAAACTCGCTAACCTGCCCTGCTCCCTGAGAGCTCTTTCCTTCTCTTTCTATACATCCATTCAACGCAGACACACACACACACTCTCTCCTTTTCTCCTCTATCCACCTCTCCACCTGACCCTCCTCCCTGTGTGTGATCCCTGGCCCGGCTTGGCTCTGATGACAGACTTGTTGAAACAGCGGGTTGCTGACAGAGCAGCAGCGCCGACTGTGGCCCTTTGATATCACTCTCAGCAGGAGCTCCAGGTCTTCTGTTGGCAGGACCACCTCATGATTCTGGGCTGGCTGCTGTTAATGAAAGGCCTGGCACACACACACACACACACACACACACACGCAAGTGTGTCTCACTGTCTTTGTGGGGACCAGTCATTGACATAATGCATTCCCTAGCCCCTTACCCTAACCTTAACCATCAAACCTAAATGCATAACCTTATCCCTTACTCTTACCCTAACCATAACTTAATTCTAACCCTGATCCCAAAACCAAGTCTTATTCCTCAAACAGCCCTTTAAGTTGTGGGGACCAGCATTTTGTCCCCACAAAGCTCTCAGGACCCCATATATTGAAATAGGAAAGGAAGGGGAGGAAAGACCCTGTATACTGTATTCCCGGGTTTTGGTCCCCACAAATGTAGTTAAACCTGGCACACACGTATGTATTTGTAAATTTTGTGGTAAAGCCCCAAAAGGACAATTTGGGTCCTATTTTTTTACTTGGTTATGCAAACATTTTTACACGTTATGCACACAAATGCATGGATTTTTGCTGAGGAACACAAAACTATGCTATAATGAAGTCCAATGGGAGAAGAAACACAAGCAGGTGTTGTAAACAAGCGGACAGCTTATCCAGATTGCCTTTACCATTCTACTTTGTTTTCTCTTTCAAATCAGTTTTGCTAGCTGCTTACACGCTGTCTGAACATCTGGCAGCTAGTGTTTCTCGCTCCGATGAGTACAATGTTATTGTTACTGAGAGAAATGAGGGACAAAACTATGACAAAAAGATCCATGTTCACAAGACTCACAAGAGGTCTAAAGGTGAATGGTCATAAGTTATGAAGCAGAGGCTGACTTTGAATCCAAGGTGAGAATGAGTAAAAAAGGTGGTGCCTACACCTCCCATGATGCACCTTGGTAGCGACATTTAATAGCCCCCTGTCTAGTAAATGACCACAAATTTTAAATTTTCCAACTGAAATTGATTTTTAAAATGGGTGAAAAGCTCCTTTAAACTAACAATAATTCATGGTAATAGGTCAGTAGTGTGAGACTGTCATAACCAGACATGCATGTTGCATTAAAGACTCAGAGCCCTATCTTAATGATCTAAGTGCACGGCGTGAAGCGCATGGCGCAGGTGCGTTTAGGGCGTGTCCAAATCAACTTTTACTAGTTTGAGAAAAAAAGGGTTTGTGCACCGGGCGCATGGTTCAAAAGAGTTGTTTTCAGTGTTTTCATTAATCATAGGTGTGTTCTGGGCGTAACATGCAGTAAACCAATCAGAGTGTCATCCCCCTTTCCCTTTAAAAGACAGGCGTGTTTGTACCTTGGCACATTGATATTATGGTGGCGGATATGCACTCATATTCATATGTCATATTTTTATTTGTAAAATGTGGCGTGTGTGTGCTGCTGTGCTTCCCTGTGTGTGTGTGTGTGTGTGTGTGTGTGTGTGCGTGTGTGTGTGCGTGCGTTTGTATGTCTAACAAGCACAGTGTGCGCGCGCTGTGCATATGTACATTTCACTAACTCGCCGTTACATTAACAATGAAATGCTGCGTTGACTTTAGACCAGGTTTCTGTTGGCCAATGGCGAGATCACCACTCGCTGCCTCATGATAGCAATACGCCAAGCATGCACCTGAACACACCTCCCTGTTAGACCAGCACGCCCATGGGTGCAAAGATTGGCGCAGGTGCATTTGCTATTTAAACGACGTGGGAGCTGGACGGTCTTAACAAAGCAAAGACACACACTTGCGTGGGGCTGCGCCAGGTGCAAGATAGGGCCCTCAGGGTGTTTATGATTTGTCTGAGAAAAATGTTATTCTCGCAAATTAAACGAAAATTTGAGATTCATATTAGAATAAAGGATTCATAAGCTTTTTTAAAGGATATATGTCTGCTTGTGATTTATAACTAGAAAACACACACGTTTTGTTGCATTGTTATTTTAGAGAAAGCTGTTCAGCCAGGCTTGGTAAATGGACTGAAAGTTAGAATTGTGCTCCTATTTTCTCCAATTTAGTTTAAATCCCTTTTTGTGAAAAGATGATAAAAATGAATATGGAAAATATAAATAGCCATTCAAAGGTCAATAGTGCACTTTAAATGATGAGTCACACAATTACAAAGACACATTGAAAGCCTTGACCCCCGCGGGTGTGAATGTCACCGTGTGTGTTGTTATATTGTCACCGCTGCGGCACGTTGTGTTCCCTCTCAGATGAAATGCCACTTTCACATGAAGTCAGTCTCCTCAGATTGAGGGCCTTCACAAACACCACACCACAACCGGATGTCTTTGAAGCAGCCGGCTGTTGCCATGGCGCCAAGGCTTACATCAGTCCACGCCGTCGTTAGCATCGCATTAGTGTCTGGTGATGGACAAGTGTGAGATGAGTCTGACGTCCTCATGGTGCTTCAAGCCAGCCCAACACATCAGCATGGGCACACGGTCTACTTTCACCTTAAAGTCTAAAAATGTACACAGGGTGTCAAGTAATTTCATTTTCAGTGAAAAACAGACATTTTACTGTTCTTGTGCTCACCGATAATGTCACTTTTTGTTTCACAAAATCTATCAACACTAAAGAAAATAGATAATTTAAATTGTTTAATGAAAAAGGCTTTCAACCCTGAATAGAAGATTAAACATCCTATTAGACGAGAACGCGGGATGCTTTGTAATATTCCGACTTTATTTTTGGCTCAGAGATTATGTTTTTTGCTCTCAAAACACCAACGGTAATCTCCTGGTAAAATTGTGAGAATTGAAAGATAAACAGCTTGAGGCAGAGGAGCGTCTGCTTGCTGAGACTCACAGGACTTCAGCGACTCTTCGGAAAAGAAATATGTGATAAGCTTAAAGGAAACATTCAGGCTTTACTGTAATGGAAATACTGGCTTTTTCTGACTGCTGCTTTGTAGCTTTCAGTTTTAAGGGTCCAGCTCCTCTTTGTTGATTATTTGATCAGACACAGGAGAGATGGCATTTTATATTTTCAGCTCTTCGGCCTTCCTGGTATGAAAGGCTCAGCACAGCCTCTTCAGAGGAAAAGTTCTTCTCTTAATGCCAACAAGTAAACCTACCTTATAATCTAATATAATCTAATATATTGGAACTAATCAGTCCATGCAGGTATTCGGGATTTTGCAAAGATATAATGCAACCAATCCCTATGCAGTATCCAGTGGGCTGCCTCTTTGTATTCAGTCTTGTCCTCATAATATAAAAGCCATTTCCATTTCTTTTTATAGTTCCAATGCTCAGAAGTGTGTTTGATTTCAATATCATACAGCCGTTAATTCCAGTCCACGTGCACTTGCCTGTGTGTTCTCAGAGATACGTGTTTTATTCACACATACAATGTAAACTTGGTGCTGTTGTTCGACGGATTAGATCTGAGGAGAGTTGGGGCACGAGCTTTTGTGGTGTTTGGCCTCACATGATTCTGGTTTTCAGGGCGGCTTTAATGAAGTCCCCGTGGATGACGCGCGGAAGCCAAGCGTCAAGCACCCGGTTCTGATTATCAGAGTAAACAGAGGTCGGCGCACACAGGCGCAGCAGCAAACCGTCACCGCCGCTCCCTGCACTAGGCCAGCTAATCCTCAAAGGAAGGAGGAGAGGATGTGGTGGAGAGCAGGAAGGAAAGAGAAGAAAGGTGAGGAGACAAAGAAGCTGAGATGAAATGAAGAAAGTGATGGAGGGATAAGCAGTGGGTTTAGAGAGGGGTGACTGATGGAGGATGCCGTAATGAGACGGATATGGACAAAGGTAGAAGGAGAGAAGCATTAGAAGAGAGCTTGTGATGACATACCAAGGAAGAAAACAGCTTATTGAATCAGCTGCCCTACCATTCTCTCTCTCTCTTCCCTTCCACCGCCATCTCCCTCGTGCATGTACAGCAAGACCGAGACATGATGGTGGACATTATTAGACCGTGGTGGGTTTTCAGTGATTTACTACCCAGTGGCGCAAGGACAAGCCTAGTGCAGTTACTAGTTATGAAACACACACATACACAAACACACACACACACACACCACCATTAAGCATTCAGCTTGCAGAAGTGCTCTTTCAGTCTTGATAGATTTTGCGCCAAAACTAGCTACCATATATCATATTTTTCAACACATGATCAATTATAGACTACAACAAACAAAAATTACCCATTAACTAACATGCATGCATATCTCTATATCACAAAAATACCAAAGAAAAATAAAGTTATTCATTTCAAAGGTGCAAAATTGTCCCCTTTGACAAAATGACGTAATGACAAAAGACAACATTTGTGATTTTTGACGTTTCCGAAAAGATTATTTATGGATTGAGTATGAGGAGATGGAGTTTGCACCCTTGCATTTATAGTTTATTTATGTTTTTTGTATTTTATGTACAATAAGCATATCATTTTGTGTGACTATTTTACAAAAAAAGAGCAGGGTTTACTTTTTCAAGGGCATGTACAGCAAAATAAACTAAGAGGCCCAAAATACAAAAATAAAAACTGACACCAAAGTCACATTTGAGTGTCCATGTACTTTTGGCTTTATAATGTATTTTCATAATTTCACTTAGTAAACTTTATTATAGCTTTGTTTAATTTGTTTGGTTATAGGCATTACACAATGTTTCCAGTTTCCAGTTCAGAATTGACAGTCATCTTGTATTTACTCTTAACTTCCATCTTTTATGGTAAAGTTATTCATTCAGCTATAAAATATCTATATTAATACCTTTATCATGAAATGTTTTTGTTATTCCTAGATATTGATATTGGCCACAAAAACCCAGTAACCAGTCGGGATCTACTAAACACGCATACACAGTATATGCATGTATAAACAACACACGCACACACCCACACACACACACACACACACACACACACACACACACACACACACCACAGGATCTGCAGTGAAAGGAGAAACCAGCTGTCATCTGTACAGACGGCCGTTGTAGTAACAATGTGCTCCACTTCCTCCTCACTTCCTCCTTTTTCCTCTCCTCCTTTGTGAGTTGTTTGTCCCTACACAAACCCATTCTCTTCACTCTTGGTCCTCTGACTGCTTCACGTGACACATAGCATCATTTGATTTAAAAAGATCTAACTACCAACCTTTGATCCTTTTGTGGGTCAGTATTTATCAAATGCGTTTTGAAAACACATTCAATGGAACGTTACTGTCTAAATCATAAGCTCTACTGTGTCGTGTAATGTCAACTGTATTTTGATTTTGTTTCTGCCAAGCTGTTATTCAAAAAAAGTAATTTCATAAAGCTTGATATCAAAAGATATCCAAGATGGAATTGCATGTTTATATTTGATGTACTGTAGTTTGACTTTTATCTGGCAGTTAATTGACTCTAAGTGCATGAAGCGCACAGCTTGAAGCGCATGGCACAGCTGCGTTTAGGGCGTGTCCAAATCCACGTTTGCTAGTTTGACGGTAGAAAAAAGGGTCTGTGTGATGGGCGCATGGTTGAAAAGGGTTGTACGTAATTTATAGGTGTGCGTTTGGGCGTAATATGCAATAAACCAATCAGTGTCATCTCCCATTCCCTTCAAACGCCAGGTGCTTTTGTACCTTGCGGCATTGCTATTATGATGGCGGATTCATTTGAAATCTTTTGCGTGTGTGTGTGTGCGTGTGTGCGTGCTGTGCAAGCCTAGGCACATTTCACTAATGTCCTGTTGAAATAGGCTTGTTCGAAATGAGCCAGGTCTGCGCAGAATCAATCACCGCCACGTTGCATGCCGGTTAGATCTGTGTCCGACTTGATCCCGACTTGCTCTGACGTCATGCATACGTGGGCAACGGAAATCTCACGAGAGCAAGGCGGCCGCAGTTCTGAGACGCAGGCGGCGCAGTTTTCACCGACTGCAAGAGCCCGGCGGACCCAGGCGGACCCAGAGCATGCTGGGAAACGCCGGCTTCTCAGCTGATTGGTTTACAACATGATGACGTTTTATATAAACTTTTTATTGTTTTTGAATCGGAGGGATTTTAAGTGCTATTTGTCTGATTTAAAGACTTATTCTGTACAGAACACACGTTGTGTGGCTGATAGTGACGTTTAGAAGTCAGAGAGACTAAATCCGTTCAGATCACGGATCATCTACAGCAGGGGTTCTCAACCTTTTGCAAGCTGGGCCCCCCCAAAGCTGGTTCATTGCAGTTGGGGCCCTAGTGCCC
>NC_048422.1:5674689-5698523 GCF_013103735.1 Etheostoma cragini
GTGTACTCGCGCCCCCCCGGGAGAGAGTCCGCGCCCCCCCGGGGGGGCGCGCCCCACCGGTTGAGAACCACTGATCTACAGTGTGTTGTTAATTAAAATCAGCAACAGATCGCATGTAGAGCATTTTGAGAGCTACTCTGTCATAATTAAAACAACTGGAGACTGTGTACAAGCTGATATGTGGGTCTGATTATATTTTATTAAATCGGAACTGGACCACAGTGTTTTTGTCACTTCCTGTCCAGCTTAAAGTCGGCTGGAATCGCCTGGAAACTGTCCAACTTTACCGCAGCTTTTTATCACCGCCCCCCGCTGCTGCCGCCTGCTCTCATCTCGCGCAGTTCATCTCGAACGAGCCTAATAACTGCCTCATGCTAGCAATACGCCTGAATACGCCTGTTAGACCAGCATGCCCATGGGCGCAAAGATGGACGCAGTTGCATTTGCTATTTAAACGACATGGGCGCCGGACGGGAAAATAACAACTGCGCCAGTCTGAAAAGTAGCAACGACACTTTGTACCGGGTGCAAGAAAGGCCCCTGCGTATCTAAAGCATGTAAACAGTACTTATGTCTGTACTTGTTCATTAAAGGGGCATTTTGCAGTTTTGGCCATTTCTTTGCGGTTTTCTCACCTTTTGTTTTCTCACCCTTTCTCTGTTCCTAGCTTTCTGCTTTTTTTTGTCGGCTCAGCCATCACAATAGTGTGAAAAACTCTCCATCACTACCTTGTTAGACGGTTCCAAAATGGGCGTATGTGTGCAATGTTGTGAAGCAAAACGTTACATTGCAAGACCTGATATCACGCAATCCCTTATGGTGCTGAGGCCGGCAATTCACTGGCTGCAAGTTGCAAGGGTGGTTTTAACGCTCACATGTGCTACAGGGGAGCGAGATGACCGCCATTTAACTCAAAAGTCATACAACCCTTCCAATGACTCCGAAGCTGTTCAGTTAAGTAGTGTTAATTTCGTCACCTATATTTAATTTAGTCTTAATCTTGTGCCAAATGTCCTTGTTACTTTTAGTCAACTGAGGTCTCATCATTTTAGTCCAGTTTTAGTCAAAAGAACACTCAGGTATCTTAGTCAATTTTAGTCAATACATTTTAGTCTTCATTTTTTTAAGATAAGGTTTTCTGGGCTTTTTCCCTTCATTACAGTGACATTGGATAGACGTGAAAGGGGGAGAGAGGCGATTGGCCTGTTTGGAACAGGCACACGCTCCAAACGGGCACTATCGCATGATGAAAAAGCAGAGATGATTGTAGACAAAAATGAAGAGAGATTTTATCTTAGTTTTTATTTTATGCAAAACATTTTAGTCTTGTCTTTTTTCATCAACAATAATGCATGTTAATTTAGTCTTAGTCAGCGGTTTTGGACATTGGTGCAGTCTCGTCAATGTCTCGTCTTCGTCATGGAAAAAAGGTTGTTGACGGATGTATTTAGTCTCGTCTCCAAAATATCACTACAGTTAAGGTGGATTAAGCTAAAAAAGTTGCGTATTTCCGTTTAAGGACTCAATGGGCTCTATTTTTATGACGATGCGTGAAACATGGTGAGCCGCACATACTGTCATATATTTTCATTTCTATTTCATTTTATTTGCTGCAGATCACAAACTGTGCTTTAATCAACTGTCTTTAGTAACTTTGAATTTGGAAGTCACTGAGAAGAATGGAAGCTGTCAAAGCACTGTGATAGACTGGATTTAAGAGATGATGGGCCAGCATGACAGTACATAATGGTTCATAGTCCATTATAGACATTAACTATGATTGAACAATATTTTTCCTTTTTAAAAAAGACAGTCAGCCTTTAATTCTCTGCCAAAAACCTAATTTAATCTTTTAATGTGTTGGTAAAGTGTTAAATAAGCATCTTGAATTCTGTAGTAAGTAATACTTAAGCCAAATTTTTAAGTATTTCTATGGGTCAGCAAGAATGATATGGGCACAATTTAAAGTCTTAATAGCAAGATAGCCAAATACACAGGTGGAAGTTGAGAAAACCATGTACTTGTTCTCATCTGCAATTAAAAAAGGGTAGGTTTAATAAGTGGTAACTGGAAACGCCGATTGACGTAAGAGCCTAGGTGGGAGTAGAATTAGTGGCATACAAAATAGTGTCATCAGCATACAATGGGCTAAGAATAGAACTCTGTGCTACCCGATGACTGATCTTTTAAGTTCTCCCTGTAAGGAAACCGTGAACCCAATTAAGAGGAGACTCATCTATGTTTACATAGATTGTTGCATTTTATGAACTGAACTTTGGTTCCCAGCTTTTGACTTACCCTGTTACTTATACTTTATAAAGCAACCTTTGTCCACACAATTGATCCAAAACTAATGTTTAAGTTGGTTTGGTTTAGTCCTTGATTTGCCTACTTATTTACCTCACTCTTTTAACCATTTGTTCATTACTCTAGCTTACTATTTTAACCATTTATGGCAGGGTTTGTAGTGACAAAATGACAAAATAATAAAAATATTTTCCATACCTTTAGTATTCATGAAGTGTTTTTTCAGGTTGGCATTGCATTACAAAAACACAGCCCATCTCACTTTTGAATGTGGCTGCATTTCGCTGTCTTTGTACTTATATACTGCACAGTGACAATAAAGTTGAATCTAATCTAAACCTGAAGCTCAGGCCACCTCTGATAAAAAGTCACCATTCAAATGATCATCAATCATTTGTGTTGTCCTCAAAATTGAAAATCAACACATTTCTTATTATCGATATTTTTAACTTTTATGTTTTTTTAACACTTTTTTCAGTGTTTTTCACTTTTTTTGACGTTGCAAATCAAAACGTTCCTTTCTTAAATCCTTTTTTGTAATCAAATATTAATGAGCAGTTACAACAACAACAAAAATGTTTATTTTTAATTTTCACACACACATTGAGTGAAATTTTATAACTGCATTTTAACCCATCCTGAATAGTAGGAGCAATGGACAGCTATTCATACAGCATCCGTGGATCCATTTGGGGTCTAGTGTGTGCTCAAGGACACTTGGTCATGTGGCTGAGGAGCCTGGAATTGAACCTTCAACCTTGTGGATATGGAGCCTCCACCTCCGAGCCACAAGCCAACAGTTCATGGTTTGGAAGTTAAATAAATGTCACAATTTCAATTCCTATACATCTCTAAGTGAGCAATACCATCTTGAGCTGAGGCAGATTTTTGTTTTCAAGACAAAGAAACACAAAATGAGGAAGGTTGAATTTGATGGTGAAATTAGCAACATCTGTTTTTACATATTTAAAGGTGCAATATGTAATACTGACAGCCAGTGTTTAAAATAGTTACTGCAGTACAAATTCAAAATACGTCTCCCCTAACCCCTCCTCCCCATAAGGAGGTTGCAGGCTGAGACCGCAGCATCCATAGTCTCGCTTTGCCAGACCCTCCTCCAAAGCGCACTGAAGGAGCTTCCACAACAATGTTGCTAGACACTTGTTTTTCTGCCAGATATCGTCACAGAACAGCGGTAGAGCTAACATTAGCTGCTGGCTATATTGACAGTCATAGAAGCCTGTGCTCACGCAGAGCTCTGTACTCAACTAACAGACACATTTTTAGCTATGAATTACGGAAGGAGCTGCTAAAAATAATACTACCTTGCCGTCCTCTCCACTCGACTGAACACACTTAGAACAATTGCTAAACACACTGCAAACTCAAGGTCCTCTTTTCCCAATATATAGCCCCTCTCTTGGCTTAAAATAACTCACCAATATCAGCTACGGCCGCTGAACAGGCTGCAGGTTGTAAACAGCCGTGGCCTGCTTGCCTGGTCCTCTGGTAACGTTAACAGTTAGCAGGGTTAGCATGGCGGCGTTAGCCAGGACCAGTCGGGATCACTTTAGTGGCTGTGTCTCAATTGTTTTTGCGAGTAAATTACAGTAAATTGCATAAAATGACTGTCTGTTGTAGCTATGATTAATGAGCCTGAAGCTAATGCTTACCTGTTCAGGAGGAAATTAGCCAACTCAGCATCTTGATGGGCTCCTCTATCTCCAATATTTACCCAGTGTTTGTAACGTCTCTGGTCACGCAACTGTAAGAAACATACAATTTTTTCTTAATGTCGGGTAGAATCTATTTCCTTTAATCCTGTGCGTTTGTTTGCTGCTTTCATGGCTATACTAACGTTACAGCTGTAGCGTGCTGGGGTTGCGTTTTTCCACCCCGGCCTGGCCATCAAACCGGGCAGTTGATAACAACACACAAAACAGCACAACACAAACAGAAATTCCGTAACAAAAAAATACTGGCATTAGCATTGTTGTCAGAAAAGATAGCATTTCAACTTAGCATCTTTTCTTTATAGCTGATGACCCAGTGGGGTAATGTTTGGATTATTACAGTAAAAATATGACATATTGGATAGTTTAAAGAACATTTTCTAACTCATATAATCATTGTTTTCAATTGTTTTCAGCCTGGATGCTGTTAACCTGCTGAATTGTCACCATTACATTACATTCCATTAAGTGTCTTGCTCAGGGACACATGTAACGTTGATGTAACGCAGTGGGAATTGATCCCAGATTTCCCACACCAAATGCATTTGTCATGTCCACTGCACCATCACCACCCCATCACCACAGTCTCTATTCAAGTTACATTTGCTCTCAAACCTTTCTTAGATTTTGCCTCACTTTTGTAATATAACCTTCTTCTATCTAACCACACATATTTCTTCCACCTTTTGAGAATAACGGACATTTGACATTATGAGTAATCAGCAATGTAGGCATTTTTAAGTTGAATGACCAACCCGTCTTTACACATCTCTGTATCATTCTCTCATTGTCTTCTTTAGTTTCAAGACCATGGATTCAGGTTTTGGCAGGTTTGTTGGGTCATTTGGGGGCTTTCGGAAAATATTTTGATCATTTGTGTAGAAAGTTTGCATGTCTGATAATTAACTTGGACCCTACTTTTAACTTTCAAGAAAAATCACAAGGTAACATAAGATAAATCTGCAGCTATACAGTGGGGCTCGAAAGTTTGGTAACCCCAGGTAAAAAATTGTATTAACGTGCATAAAGAAGCCAAGAAAAGATGGAAAAATCTCCATAAGGCATCAAATGACAGAACAGACATTTGTATAATATGTCACAAAAAGTTAGATTTTATTTCCATCATTTACACTTTCAAAATAAAAATAAAACAAAAAATGGAATCTGCAAAAGTTTGGGCACCCTGCAGAGTTTCTAGGATGCACCGCCCCCTTTGGAAAGCTGAGACCTGACAGTGTCATGGATTGTTCTCAGTCATCGTCTGGAAAGACCAGGTGATGTCAATCTTAAGGTTTTAAATGCTCAGACTCATCTGACCTTCTCCCAACAATCAGCACCACGGGTTCTTCTAAGCAGTTGTCTAGAAAACTAAAACTGAAAATAGTTGACGCTCACAAAGCAGGAGAAGGTTATAAGAAGATAGCAAAACTTTTTCAGATGCCAATATCCTCTGTTCAGAATGTAATTATGAAATGACCGTCATCAGGAACAGTGGAAGTAAAATAGTTGACGCTCACAAGGCTATAAGAAGATGGCAAAGCGTTTTTTAAGATGCCATTATCCTCTGTTTGGATTGTAATTTAAAAATGTCCGTCATCCGGAACAGTGGAAGTTAAAGCAAGATCTGGGAGACCAAGAAAAATATCAGACAGAACAGCTCGCAGGATTGTGAGAAAAGCAAGTCCAAACCCACGTTTGACTGCATGATTCATCCAGAAAGACCTGGCAGACACGGGAGTTGTGCTACACCATTCCACTATAAAGAGATACTAGTACAGACATGGTCTTCATGGAAGAGTCATCAGAAGAAAACCTCTTCTACGTCCTCACCACAAAAAATCAGCGTTTGAAGTTTGCAAATGAACATATAGACAAGCTTGATGCATTGTGGGAACAAGTCCTGTGGACCAATGAGGTTAAAATAGAACTTTTCGGCTGGAATGAGCAAAGGTACGTTTGGAGAAGAAAGGACACAGAATGTGATAAAAAGAACCTCTGTCCAACTGTTAAGCATGGGGGGGATCAATCATGCTTTGGGGTTGTATTGCAGCCAGTGGCACAGGGAATATTTCATGAGTAGAAGGAAAAATGGATTCAATGAAATTTCAGCAAATTATGGACGCTAACTTGATGCCATCTGTGAAAATGCTTAAGTTAAAGAGAGGATGGCTTCTAAAAATGGATAATGGTCCTAAACACACCTCAAAATCCACAGTGGATTACGTCAAGAGGCATAAACTGAAGGTTTTGCCATGGCCTCGACAATCTCCGGACCTCAACATAATTGAAAATCTATGTCAAGACCTTAAAAGAGCAGTGCGTCACAGACAGCCCAGAAATCTCAAAGAACTGGAAGACTTTTGTAAGTATTAACTCTGCAGGGTGCCCACACTTTTGCAGACGGCAATTTTTAGTTTTCTGTTATTTTGAAAGTGTAAATGAGGGAAGTAAAATCTACAAATTATACGAATGTCTAATATGTCAAATAATGCCTTTTGGAGATTCTTCCATCTTTTCTTGGCGTCTTAATGCACATTAATACACATTTTTACTTGGGGTGCCCAAACTTTCGAGCCCCACTGTACATCTGTGCTGATGTAATTGTAGTGAGCTCAATGTTTCAGTTTGGTGTAAATCCAGTAGTGTTGGATTCAGATAGCTGAATCCACTTTGAATCCAATAAGGTTAATATTCATATTCATTGATCTTTGTGTCTTTTTTTAATATATACCCTCTAATATTTGTTAGCTGTTTCAGAGGTTGTGTGAAAAGAGATAAAAAGGATGACAATAACAATATAGTGCAAGCATTGCACATTGTGAAGACAAAATATCCCTCGTTCATTCACTCTTAATCTGTTTTATTCAGACACTGTGTTTTCTGTTATTGTCTTTTCCCTGTGATGGAGTGTGTTCAACTTTCCACTCTGGAGTGATGTTGTGTTGAGCCCAAAACATACTGGCACTGTAGGACGTGTCAAGACAGCTGTCTGTATGATAAACTCACTTCACATACACAGCTGTAGTTTTGAGGTGCAGAAGCATCATCTACACCCCAGAATTGTTTTGTTTTTGTTTTGTTAAGAGTTTCTCTTCTGCCTGCCATATCTAGGCTACTTTGATTTTCTTCTCTTGTCAACTGTCAGTACATGTTCATTCGTGGTGGTGGTGTAGGCTTGCTCTCACAGCGGACAAGGAGAAACTCAAATACACAGATCCCTTCAACCCACATTCTCATTATTACGTTTATTTTTTATGTTTCTTGGTGATCATAAATTGGCTGTTCAGGTGAGATATCAACTCAAAAGAAGAAAAAATCAATCACGGGCATTACTCCAAGATTTAGAATATCTGCTTGCTATCAGATGGTTAATACGCCCGGTGGATTTGTTGACGTGCTGCATTGCAGCGCTTAATTTCTGTACATGTGACACATGTCACTTGGTGTAACCCTGAGCTGCAGAGGCAGTGTGTTTTGGACTTCAAAGTTGGAGCCATGGCTCCCTGGTGACTGGTGTTTCCTGCTGCACGTTTCTCTTCCTCTCCTTCTCCCATCCATTATCAAGACAAGTCCCTTCATCCACAAATACACTAGTCTGTACCTGAAGCCGTGAAGGAATTTGAAAGCTACTCCTGTGCCTCTGTTGTACATCTGCCTTTGTGAGGACCAATGTGAGTTTTATAATTTTTTGGAATGTCACCCACCATGTTTCTACAGTAGTTCAGAACGGACAAACCAAACACTGGTTTAATAATGTAAAATAATAATAATAATAATATAAAATAAAATAACAGATTTCTCCGGGTTTAAACGGTAGTGGAAACATTAGGGTAGTGTAAGTAAACAACTCAACAAAATACATAACTTAGGTATAGTTGTTTTTTGACATTTTAAACAGAAATGTCACATATTGTACCTTCAAATGACAGAACAGAAATTCCTTATTTTTTAACTCAAACCATCATCTTTTTCAGAAGTTAACCAAGTAGTTATGTTGCCTAAACCTAACCAAGTAGTGTTGTAGCAATACACAACATTAAGCAGATGTTTAAAATAGCAAGCATTGTACAACTTTTTTACTGGAAAATACAGAGGGGAAAATAAGTATTTGAACACCCTGCTATTTTGCAAGTTCTCCCACTTAAAAATCATGGAGGGGTCTGAAATTGTCACCATAGGTGCATGTCCATTGTTAGAGACATAATCTATTAAAAAAAATCCAGCAATCACAATGTATGATTTTTATGTATTTGAACACCTTTTTATCAGCTACAATTGTGACCCTCAAAGATCGGTTAGTCTGCCTTAAAACAATCCACCTCCATTCCATTTATTATCCTAAATTAGATGTACTGTATGTTTCCCTTAAAACGTGATTAAGAAGTCAGTTTCCTTGTATGGACATACTTTTTTAGGAGGCAGGGTTGTTTATGCCCATAAAGGTCCTCACAAGTATAGAAGTACAACTCGTGGGGGGAATTGTGGGTTGACATTAGACCATAAAAGACAACGAGAGGAGGAAGAACTGGTGCAGCTCTGACTCAAAGTGTGACAGTGTGTTGGTTTTTGTGTTGTGTCCTGTTTCTCATGAGCAGAAACATGTATTGATGCTTAGACAGTTCAGCCACATGCTCCCAACTATTAATCCAAGTGGTTTCTTTATATTTGTTTTATTTAAAAAAGAACAAATGTACCTTTTTTTTTAAATGAATAAATGTACCTTTTTTTATTTTTGAATAAATTTACCTTTTCTTGAATGTCCTCCTAAACTGCAGGTAGATACCATTAAGACTGGGACTACAGTTATATTATTTTGTTTTTTTCTCTCTTTATAATGATGTGATTCTGATTCCTTTAGGTTTAACTTTGAAGATGAGACGCCAACAACAAACTTTGATACCTTCCCGGCAGCCATCCTTACTGTGTTCCAGGTGAGACACTCCAGACTTCCAGGTGCACTTCACACCGTCTGAGTAAATGAGAGAGTCCATAGAAAAATAAAAATGTTATTCATTTTAATTAGAGGGAATGACTGGTGTGCGTGCCTTCTGTCCCCTTATGAGCTTGCTGATAATCCTTCAATTAGTCTGTGCTCATAACCCCTGACTCTGTAAAATTATTTAATTCTACAGTCTGAGATTTGAAGGGGGCTTTACAATCCACCGGTGTCCCCGATGTCATTCCAAATGTTTTGTCTTCCTCAGATTCTGACTGGCGAGGACTGGAACGCCGTGATGTACCACGGGATCGAGTCTCACGGGGGCGTTCGCCGTGGCATGTTCTCTTCTGTCTACTTCATTGTCCTCACACTCTTTGGAAACTGTATCCTCTTTGATATTTTGTTATTCAAACTGCAGTGTGTTTGTGTCAGAAGGAGCAGGATTGAAATGTGTAAATGGTTTTGGGTCAAATTAGTGCTAATTTTCTCCATTTCCTTGACGCCATTGATGGAAATAGTGTCGTTTAACAACACAATCAAAATCTAGCAATTTTTTTCTCATTGACTGTACTTAATTTTGGAACTTTAAATATTAATACCTTAGATTCTTAAAACTCAGGAATAAGTAACTTGGTTTGCATGTCTTAAGGAACTAGGATACATACTAAAAGTTTAAAGCCCCACCAGAGGCTGCAGTGATCATGACGGCACATTTACAAACAGTATTGAAACAGCATACATGTACATTGGTTCAATAGATGTGGAGCTGAAACTATTTGTTTTGAGGGAGGCATGAGAGGAAATGTCAAATAATCTTTAAAATCAGATCAGAGTTATTTCCAAAGTTAATAAAGTTTTGTCTTTCTTATGATCTCTTACGCTCAATAAATAGGGTCCTTAAAATGCTGTTGTTGAAATACACTGCAAAATATAGGCCTGACTTTTACAGAAATAACTCATAGATGAACAAAATCACATTTTGTAAGCCCTGCTCCTAGTTTAGTGGGGGGAAAAAATGTTGCACATTTCATCGAAAAATAATGTACTCCTGTATTTTCTCCTGAGTCCTGTTGTTATTCAGACACCCTGCTGAATGTCTTTTTGGCTATCGCTGTCGATAACCTTGCAAATGCACAAGAACTGACTAAGGTAGGCTCGGTCAGACTGTCTGATGTTGTATTTGAAGATTTATTAGTAACATATAGCAAAATTAATGTACTTTTTATCAAAATCAGCACCGACAAAAGCCTGGCTTGTGCCCACAGCATCACCATGTTGTAATATATTTTCATTTAGCATAATAAGATGTCTTGGTTCTCACTGGCTAAAGGATGAAGAGGAGCAGGAGGAGGCAGCCAATAAGAAGCTTGCCCTGCAGAAGGCTTTGGAGGTGAAGGAAGTCAGCCCGATGTCAGCAGCCAACATCTCAATCGCTGCGTAAGTTCCCCAACATCTCTTTCTCCTCTGACAGCAGCTCTGTTTACCCACACTGGAAATACATGTCGCTTTGTCTTTCAGTGTGTTTTCCTTCTGTATGTTTTTCCTTCTCAGTCTGTAATGGCTGTCTACATACGCACTGTGTTTGATGCAACGTCTGGAGCGCTCCTGTGGTGTTGCCTTGTTTATTTATCTCTTGTAAAAGAGATTCTGAATCTCATAGGGAACTTCCTGGTTAAATAAAGGTTAAATAAAATAAATAAATAATAATAATTAGCCTACACTCCATTGTCTGTACCTTTGTCAATAGTAGAAACAATTAAGGATGCTTCAATCAACAATGTATGTTAGTGTTCAGCAGTGGTCGTTACTTTCTTCATTATTATTAATATTATTATTAATAATAATATGATAATGACAGGGATGACTTTATATACCCAGATAGCTCCTGTGATGCTAAAACCTCTGACCCGCCCCCTCTCCACCAACACCTGTGATTGACAGGTATGGGGTCCTGTGTCAGCGCAGAAATTAATTGCAACTCCAAATCCCACCTATTTTTAGAGCCTAGCTTAACACTGAAATTACAAAAGTCTCAAGAAGAAGCTGATTTTAAGACAACGAGTTTCCATCCTGGTCAGTGATTCATAGCTGCAATATGTAATGTTGGAGGTTAAAATATGCTTTCTTTTGATACCCATCTGTATTTGCCATCATTCTCAGTAAGAAATTCATGAATGTATTAAGAGAAGAAATAGCGTTAGGTCAGAGTGTGCACAATGTTTAGGAGCTGGTTGCACCAACTGTTGGTATTTCAAACGTAGTGTTTATTAAGTGGAGTTTTACACATGACAACATTATTTGTGACTAATTACTCCCAGTTACTGCCAGCTGTACCTTTAACTGTTATGTAATGTCGTTAGCTAACTTAAACAACTGATAATACTGATGTTAGCTAATGTTAACGTGAGCTTGCTAACACATGACTCGTTAAGAGAGACGATTAGAAGAGGTAATAAGGAATACAGTCCAAATTCTGTTTAATAATAATTCAAAACTTTACTTTTTGTAATTACATTTTACAAAAATAAGAAAACACACATCAAATAACAAAGCGTTATGTAAGAGTAAAGTTAAGTTTGGTGGCATAACGTTAACGTTTTATAGTAGTAATAGCTTGATTTTTTTCCACTTAGATAGCTAGCTAGCTATCTAGCTAAACTGTATGATTACTAACATTAACTACTCTGAAACACACTTATTTCTACACATAGCTAGGTAGAAACACATATAAAACAGAGTAATGCAAAAACGTACATTTACAAAGATATATATTTTGTGCCTGTAAAAATTTAATTTATTAAATTTAATTTGCTAGCTTTTGATGCTACACTGACTTCCTGTTTACATATTTTAATTAGCTTGCTAGTTCATTGCTCTTGGACACTGCTAGTAACTGATTTACTGTACACATTCCTAAAGGCTTTAACGTTACTAACGTTAGCTGTTAAGACATTTCTTACATTTTAATGGTGCAATCTGATTAAGTGAATCACTAGTTTGAAACTAGCTAGTATTAGGCACAAAGAATTTACAGTTGGAGGGACTAACTATCCATTCCAGTTTATGATGCGTCCCAATCCAGCTCTGTAGCTAAATTACTGGTCAGCTAACTTGGAGTCACACATTGCCAGACCCATCTCCAAAGCGCTGTGTCAGTGCTGGAGTATGGTGTGGCTACACTGCTTATCATTTATGGCCAGTGGTGGAGTGTAACAAAGTACAAATACTTTGCTACTGTACTGTAAGTATATTTTCCACATATCTGTTCCTTTTCTTAAGTAGAATCAATAGGGTAAACTTTTGAGTTTACTTTGTTACTTTCTACTCCACTACATTTCTACAACGTTCCGTTAGCTACATATTTTGATCAGTTTTTCCCCTTGCCAAAACGTCTTGTCTCACCAGTGAAGTTTGGTTGCCATAGATATATGTAACCATCACAGATATAATCAGCATAGATATATTTTAACCAAAGATTCTAGAGCCCGGCCCCTTTCTGCCTTTCCAACTGGTGTGGTGCCTTAGCAGCATTTTAAGTCAGAATGTAAACTGGGCCACAGATGCTTAGCACCTAAAACTAAGTTAATTAATTAAAAAAAATTATATTAATTTTTTCATTATTATTATTAGAATATAGACATTAAAAGAATAAATTGTTATGCAAGTAGTTTTACTTTTAATACTTAAGTACATTTAAAATCAGGTACTTTTTACTTTTACTTAAGTAGGGTTGTCGTTGTGGTACTTCTACTTTTACTAAAGTAAATATGTCTTTGGTTATTTTTACTTTTATTTAAGTTGCCGTTGCAAAATAGATAGTGGAAATAGCAGAAGGGAGAGGAAGGGACATCTGATAAGCGAGATGTCAGACTTCATCCCAGCAATGTACATCTGTTGATCCAGACTAGCTAACTTCCTATCTTTCCCCTTTTCACTGTCATTAACGTTTCTGTTATTGTGTGATATTGTGCATTACATTCAGTGTTCTAAGAACAGTGTGGTAACCCTATAACGAGTAAATTTTTTATTTTAAATGAACTGTTTTTTGTGTATTAAGTACTGTTTCAGGGACAGGGTTTCATTACCAAACAACTTTAGCCCTTTTTTTTAATTCCTTCATTAGAAATGATTTTACCATCTAAATGTTAAACTGTAAGAGTATGTAAAACTCTTTTACTACCATAAAAAATAATTTCAATGGTAGTTACCTGTGCTTTTGTTTTTTTGGAATGAAACTCTTGAACTGTTTTTAGAAACTTCTGAACTGTTTCAGTTTCAGCTTTGTGTCCTCATTGTGCTGGGTAACACACTTTTGTTGCTGTTGTGTTATTGAAGTACTTGCACAGTTTAGTCCTTTATTGTAAGACAGAAGGGGACAGGTGGACAGACCGACTGACAGTCCACCTGTCCCCTTCAGATTTGTGTCTCATTTTTCTTTTGTTTTTGTTCTGCATGTACAGTTTTGTAAAGCAAAATCGAGATGCAAACTCTCGCAGGTCGTCCATCAACAGCATTCAGTCAGCGTGAGTTATCACTCTCTGTTACAATATTCTCCTCCTCGTCTTCTCTCCTCCTTTGTCTCCTCTCCTCAGCTCCCCTCTCCTCGGCTGCTCTCCTCTTCTCTCTTCCCCTAGTCTCTTCTCATTGTTTCTTCTCCGTTCCTCTCTTGTCTCATCTCCAATTCCCTAACTTTTCTTGTCTCCTTTTTTCTGGTCTTTTCTTCATTATCTTCCTCCTTCGTCCTCTCTTTGACTTGTTTAGTCTCCTTGTCTTCTCTTTACTTCTTTTTTTCCCTCTCTTTTTCCTTCTCTCCACTTTCTTTGTTTCTTCTTGCCTTCTTTTTTTCCTGCATGTTTCCTTTCCTCTCTTTTCCTATCCTGTTTCCTCTCCTTTCCTCTCCACTCCTTCCCTTGTCTCTCCTCTCCTCTTCTCCTCTGGACCTCCAAAAGACTAAATGTCTTCATTACTGGTAAAGGGAAATGTATTTATGATTCTTATAAAAACAAGCCATCACAAAGTGCCTCACAGAGTAGAAAAACATTACATGAAATGGAACAATAACAACATTAAATCTATATGAGGCCAGTCTGGGTGTCATTACAACACACTCTGGTCTTAACCAACCACTGTGTACGCTTTGTTGATGGTTACAGCTCCTCTGTGTTGGCGCCTACAGTAATTCATCTTCCGCTCTGTTTTCTGATGTGAATAATTTGTGTATAAATGTTTAATTTCTCTGAGCGTTGCCACCACCACAGGCAGTTTGACATTTCCAGTCTGTTTGATATCGCAGACCCCAAGACATCGCTTTACAAAGACAATATGAGCCACGGCCACAATTAAACGCAACCTCCAGCTGTAAGTTTGCTCTCCTGCTGGGCAATCTGTTGTCTCAATCGGTTAAAGGAAGGCCAGAGATGCTTATTTAGCACCTCACCTGTTTGATATAACACAAATGCATTGGTAGAAGGGACTATTATTTCTTTGACATTGCTTTTGTCAGTGTGTGCATGTGCTTTCTTATGTAAACAATCTCACAAATAATGCTTCTATCCCCTCGGTTTTATATCCTTCACTTTCCTTTCTGTGAACATTTAAACACTACCTGTATGTCCGTAGCTCACCTGTCTGTGGATACCTGTCCTGTGTTCTCTGTGTCTTCTGTCTTTTAGGAGTTATTCTGTCTACTCCTCCCCTGCCCGACGAATCTTGAGGTACAGGTTACCAGATGGAACAAATTTAACTAACCCATAAAGCCTTATGTAAATGAGTCATACTGTGCATACACAGTATGCAATGCCTTCATGTACGATAGATGCACATGAGGACACATCAAAGGATTGATGGTTTATGATGCCTTTTTTCAAGTGCAAAAAAGGACATTTTTCAACCATTTAGATGATGGTGATCTCTCACCATATTTTTCTCTAAGCAGGAGTTTGCTTGTTAAAGATGATACATGTTGTACATACCCATCAACCATAGCATGTTGGTCCTGCCTGCCCCATGTACACGTGACCTGAGTTAAACAGAATTTGAAAAAAGATTTCTGTTTCAGTTTACTTGCATGCCAGATTACCAAGGTTTGCTAAATGACATGTCAGGCAATTCTAACTTCTGACAGCTGCTGTAAAGCCAAAAATAATAGAAGCATGCACAATCTTACCAGCTGGCACCACAGAAAGAATTTATGTTTTGGCAACAAAACAAGCAACAAGCAGTTGTAGTTACAGTTACTAGTTACTTCTTCCAAAAAGTAACTAAATTAGATACTCAGTTACAAATTATAAAAGTATCTTGTTACTTCAGAAAGTAACTTATGTGTTACTTCAAATTTTTAAATGCTTAAATGTGACCCCACCTCCACCCCTCTTTAAAGGAACATAAAATACATTTGCATGTTCAATTATTTATGTTAAATCTGAATATTATAATGAGATGGACACTTAATACAATATGTTATTAACAGAAACTGTACACAAATCTTTAATATTGCTGTGGGACAAAGTGAGACTAGCCTCCAGTCAAATGAGATGTATGTAGATATTATGTCTAGTGGATCAAAACAAATAACAACATAGATGTTTTGGAACTTTAATATTCATTGCCCCTCAACAGGCCACAACTGGGCAAAATTAAATAATGCTTGTTAAGCACTATAGCAAAAATCTAAAATAATTATGTATACTCTGGTGCTCTATATAAGCGTGTGTGTGTGTGTGTGTGTGTGTGTGTGTGGGTGTGTGTGTTTGTGTGTATGTTTGCGTGCGCGTGCGCTTATGTGTAGAGCGAGGGAGTAGGGAGAAAGTGACAGCAATTTGCTCCGGAGCAAGAAGCCACTCTGGAGTCAATGTGCATATTTTTTCTGACCGGGGGGGAAATCTTACGCAGGAAAAGTTTTTTCGACAGTAACGGTAACAGCGTTATTAAGATGGGAAGAGGAATAAATTAGATTAATCGTTATTGAAAGAAGTAACGCCGTTAGTAACACCGTTTTTTAAAACGCCGTTACTCCCATCACTGTAAATACGTAGGTTATGTATGCAAGTTAAGTACGTTATGTATTTTTTTTTAAAGTGAGCATTGATTTTCTTTGCCACACAGGACACGAACAATGGTTGAAAGTCCACGTTTATTTGACACATCCCTCCCATCCACTACGTCTTCTTCCAGACGCAGACTTAGTAGACAGACTGTGTTGAACCAGTTAATGTGTACCCAGGGCCCACCTAGACAAAAAGATCCTAATTGACTTTCCATTGGCATTGCTTCCATGGGCCGGCATGTACATTTATTACTCGCCACCACTACGCAATGTGGTGTTTCTCTAAAATCAGGCTGCCTGTGGATTTTCTGTACCTAAAGAACGTGGCAAAGTCAGTAATTATATGTTAATTTTCCAACAGTAATGCTGTAGTAGCAATAGGCTCTGATGAAGGCATCATAACCAAACACAACAGCAGATTTGTTAGCCTCAGACACATGATGGGATTCTTTTGTTGCTTTCATCCTCTGGAGTATTGCCTTTTTCCTGACTCTGTTTTTGGAAAATACAGACATATAATAGCTTTCATTTTAGCTGGCATATACTTTGTCACACAGCCTTGTGGTTTTAGTTTGCTCAAAAACTTTTGTTTTTTGTTGATGATTGCCATTTTAATAATTATCTACCTTATTAACGCCTTCTCTAATTGATAAAGTACTGTAATAGGGATGGTCATGGGATATGGTTGCCCTGTTAAAGGATAGGTTTTTAAAGTTTATCTATATGCAACACTCACATTCCCATATGTAAGCTAAATTAAAGAGTATTGGTGGCTGTTCTCCACAATTGGCCCAAGAGAAATACCTTCTTACAGCAACATCAGTGTAGAAGATAAGGACCGAATCCACAGTCCTCTGCATTTTCGAGGACGGTGGACTTTGTTCCTAAACTGCTGTTAAAATCACATTAAGAAGGGAATTCTTATGGGCCAGTGTGGACATGAGGAACAATAACAGCAACCACTGTAATGGCATGTCAGTGTTGTTGGCCTTAATAATTTCCTGACAGGTACAGCATGTAAATGTACTTAATTGAACATGTTCCATCCATCCACCCATCCATCCATCCATCCATCTTTGTCCACTTATCCGGTGTTGGGTCGCGGGGGCAGCAGCTCAAGCACGGAATCCCAAACTTTCCTTTCTCGAGCCACATCAGATTTAGAGGTGCTGATTCTCATCCCGGCTGCTTCACAATCGGCTACGAGCCGATCCAGTGAGTGCTGAATGTCGCAGGCCGATAATGCCATCAGGACCCAGTCATACACCTTCTCCAGATCCACAAAACACATGTGGACTGGTTGGGCATACTCCCATCCTTCCTTTAGGATCCTTGCGAGAGTAAAGAGCTGGACAGAATCCGCATTGTTCTTCTTCAACCCGAGATTTGACTATCGGCCAAACCCTCCTTTCCAGCACCTTGGAGTAGACTGTACCTAGGCTGAGAGGTGTGACACCCCTGTAATTGGCACACACCCTCTGGTCCCCATTTTTGAACAGGGGAACCACCAACCCGGTCTGCCACTCCTTAGGCACTGTCCCAAACTTTCACTCAATGTTGAAGACGCGTGCCATCCAAGACAGTCACTCCACACCCAGAGCTTTTAGCATTTCTGGAGGGCTCTCCTCAATCCCTGGTTGATTTTGTTGTTTGACTACCTCAGTGACTTCCACCAGGGAAATTGATGACAATCCCCCATCATCCTCCTGCTCTGCCTCTGACATAGAGGGTGTGTTATTTGGATTTAGAAGTTCCTCAAAGTGCTCCTTCTACCGCCCGATTACCTCCTCAGTTGAGGTCAACAGCATCCCATCCTTACTGTACACAGCTTAGATGGGTCCCCGCTTCCCCCTCCTGAGGTGGTGAACGGTTTTCCAGTGACACCTTGGTACCGGACAAAAGTCCTTCTCCATGTCTTCCCTGAACTTCTCCCACACCCGCTGCTTTGCGTTTTTTCACGGCAGAGGCTCCAGCTCTTTGGTGCCTTGCAACTGCCTCTGGAGTCTTCCGGGATAACCTATCCCTGAAAGACTCTTTCTTAAGTCGGACAGCTTCCCTGACCACAGGTGTCCACTATAGTATTCTTGGGTTACCGCCCCTTGAGGCTCCTAAGACCCTAAGACCACAGCTCCCCGCCGCAGTTGCAGCAATGGAAACTTTGAACATCGTCCACTCAGGTTTAATGCCCCCAGCCTTCACAGAGATGCTCAAAAAGCTCCGCCGGCGGTGTGAGTTGAAAGTCTGTCCGACAGGGGCCTCCTCCAGACGTTCCCCCTTTACCCGCACTAACCGTTTGGGCTTTCCAGGTCTGTCCAGAGTCTTCTCCCACCCCCTGATCCAGCTCACCACCAAATGGTGATCGGTTGACAGCTCCGCCCCTCTCTTCACCAGAGTGTCCAAAACATACATCCTCAGATCAGATGAAAAAATTATAAAATTGATCTTTGACCTTCGGCCTTGGGTGCTCTGCTACGACGTACGCTTATGACCATCCCTATTCTTGAACATGGTGTTTGTTGTAGACAGTCCATGACTAGCACAGAAGTCCAACAGCCACTTGGATTCAGATTAGGGAGGCTGCCCCCAGCAGTTTCACACAGGTGGTTGCCCATGGGGTATGTTCCACAAGTTTTAAATTATTTTTTAATCAACAGAGCAACATGAGCCAAAAGATCTTTTGTAAATTCTGGAATGAATTCCTGACAGTTTGAGAAGTGTTTTGGAAGGATAAATTAGACCTTTTTGTTTTAAATACTCACCTCATCATCATCATATAATACAAATTATTGAAAGAAACTTAGATCAATCTTTAATTTCAACAAAATGTGGTTTCCATATGTTTTAATCCATGGGAGGCTTGCTCTGCATTCAGTTTTTTGTACAAGTCATAGGAAAACCTTGAAAAGCATGTGTGAAAACACTGTAGAGATGATTTTGTCTTTTGCCTTTTCCCCATCTATCAGATCATGTCATGACAAGAGCATGTAACAACCCTTAGCAAGAGATACATTTTACCATCTTACAAATAATCATATTTTGTTATGGAGGATATAAACAATTTTCTTCATACAGTATAACCCTCAAGCATGGTAAGTGGAAGCTTTACCATGGTGGACATTTGTGCCAAAACATCCATAGACCACCTTGTGTCTGATTTGTTATTACTTACTTTTCCTAGTTAGGGACTTGATGAGTCAAATTATATTTAAAAGTGTGAATGGAGTGTTATTAGTATATTATGGATGATTATGGTGGCTATGGATGAAAATGTGAGTGGCGATGTTCACCTATAAGAAAAATAACTCAAAGTTAAAAAAAAAGATTCATATAAAATGTGTGTACGTCGTTGTTTTTCCTTCTCCCATGATTGCTTTAAGTGGGTTTGATTCCTGTTTGCAGTAAGGAGCAGCAGCGGTCAGCAAAGGCCATGTCAGTGTGGGAGCAGAGGACCAACCAGCTGAGGAGACACAACATGAGGACAAGCAGCGAGGCTTTGTTCAACGAGCTCGACCCTGAGGAACGCCTTCAGGTGTCCTCCGCCCTCCACCTGCACCCTGACATGAAGACTCACCTGGACCGGCCACTTGTGGTCGAGGCCAAGAACGGTGACAAACCCAGCAGGTCTGCTGAAGGAGGACGGGATGAGGCAGACGATCCCCGGCAGGAATCGACAAGTGAAAACTTCCGAACACACTCTAGGAAACATCACAGGCACCGTGACAGGAATGGAGAGAGCAGGGATGGAGGTGAAGACTGGGGAGGGAGGCACCATGTCCATCACAGCCGGAGCAGAGATCACAACACAGACAGTGGCCAGATAAGAGAGAAGAGAGGAGAGAGTAGCCACAGCCGCGATGGAGGGCAGGGACACAGGCACCATCAACAGGCTGGTTCCCCTGAGGAGGACGTCAGTGACTTCCGAAGAGGAGAAGAAAGCGGACACCGCCACCATCACTCCCATCGTCCACCAAAAGAGGGAAACGGGAGGATAGGGAATGGTGCGCAGGGAGAGCGCAGGGGGAACGGGGGAGGAGGAGGAGATAGTAATGGAGAGAGGAAGGGGCGCTGCTCTCGTATGGTCAGAGCTCAGTCTACACTGGATAGAGACGACTGTAAGAGGAACAAGAATGGAATCAAAGGCCACAGGTAAGACTGCAGTTGTTACTTTGTATCACTGTTTAGGATGATTTGTTTGTATGTCTGATGTTGTTGATGACTATTCTATGGCCTTACTATTTTTTAGTTTTATCGTCTACATCGCAATGTGGGTATGTGTGAAAGTCTCATCACAAGAAGTTGCAATGTTGATGCTAAAAGGTTTTTGCTGCTTGATAGAACAGTAAACTTTCACCGTTCTCCTTTTACATGATTGTTACCAGCCGACGCTTCCCCTTTAGGACAGATGGTCGTGTAACATAACGTTAGTCTGACGGGGTTTTAATGGGGTGTGAGGCTCTCCAGAGTGTTAAAAAGTAACCTAAGTGGCACCTGCCACTGACAAGGTGATGCACATGTTTTTCCATAGGTTGTGAAGCTACAGTATTCAATGTAATACTAAATACTAAATACTAAATACTAAATACTAAATACTAAATCACCTGACTAATGCAATGTAATCACGACATCTCGCGGCCATTTTTCACCGCAGAAAACTGCAAACAGCCAAACTAAAGCTAACACAGTTAGCATAAAGAAACAGTGGGTCCGTCCCAACTAATATTATGGTTGGGAGCCGCAACTCTGGAAACATAACACTAATTCACAATAGCAGTTTGTTTCTGATAAAGCGTAATTTACCCTGATATAAGTGTTCTTGGATACACAGTTTATTGCTAGTGTGTGACATGCAGGCTCTGCATGCACAGCAAACCACCAATCACAATCAATGTTGATCAATTTAGCTAACAGTCAAGCAGGCACTGCTAGTCGACAGCAGCCTGAAATTTAGAATAAGCAGCAGGCATGCATTATTAATATCATTCACTTTAGCCTGGATTGATGGTATTATATGACTAAAATGGTGTCTTGTTAGTCAACCAGCGTATTTCTGCCTAATTTCCCTCTCCAAAATCACTTTAGAAGAGTAGTCACAGCGATTCCTAGCATTGGTGTTTGGAAAGCATTAAAGTTCTACAATGACTAGTTCATCTTAAAAACATTTACTTTTTCAGTTTTATTTTCATGGTAGATGCACTCCCCTATAAAATCACACCAGTAGTTGAGAATGATTTATTACTGTTTTTCTATATAGGGCTATTTCTGTCATCTTGTCAACAATTTTCTTTTTTTCATATCGCAATACTTTAACTGTGATTGCAATATCACAGTAAAATAAAATCACAATGTAATTTGTTTTCAATATTGTGCAAGTCTACTGTCTAAGTCTACCTAAATATTCACACATGTCACTACTTGATGTGAGCAGTGTTCAGATGTGAGTTGCGCATTGCGCATGCGCCACTTTGCAATGAGGGCAGATGTGAGTTTTCTGACTGGGCTTAATTAATTCTCAAGTGGTTTTTTTAGACTTTCATATTATATTCCAAAACACTGTGTAAGAAGAATTAGGAATTATTTATTATTTGCATTAGTTTGTCTCTGTAACACCATATAACTTGTGTTAGGTTAGCTGGACAAACGTACTTCTATTCTGCTGTCAGATAAATTGTGCTCTGTTTCTCAGGGGGACAGAAAAACGTTCTCATGTGGATCTCATTTGGCCAAAAACGCCGGCAAATGAAGCAACCTGAAAGCAGAGTACAATGTTGCCTGATAACCCACACATCCCTTTCCTTAGGGAGAGGCAGTCAGATGCTGAGGAGGACGGCCTCGCCTCCAGTCCTCAGCAGCTAATGCGGAGTAGCCTGAGTCTAGGAGAAAAGCAAGAGGATGCTGACAACCAGAAGAACTCCACCAGGGCCAGCCAGGCCGGCCTCAACAGCAACGCCATCCACATCCCTGTCACCATCACTGCTCCTCCTGGAGAAACCACCATCATACCCAGTGAGTACACACATAAACCGAGGAAGGATTGGGAAGGTTGAAGGGAAAGTTTAGCTTTTTCTTAGTTTTTGGACATCATTGCATCAGTTATACTGTATGGTCAAAACATCTTTTTATACTGTTTTCACTATTCATCACTTTACAGCAGAGTCATTAAGGGTAATTAGGTCTAATTAGGAATTTCAGCAGAGCTCCAGATCTCAGCAAAGAAATTAATGAGTAAAATGTTATCATAAACAATAGGGGTCATGTCCAAATGTGTCAAAATAAGAACAATGTAATCAACTGATAAACAAGAATACCAGTTCACATCCATGCTAGTTGCTCTGTGTCGCTGTACTTTGGCACAGCAATGCTTTGAGGTAAATGTTAATATCAGCATGCTGAGCAGCAGGTCTAATGTTTACCATTTTCATGTTGTTAACCATTTTAGCTTAGTGTTAGCATGCTAAAGTTCAAGAAGAAACTCAAGAAAAATCAAGAAATGTGAGTTTGTTTTAGAAAGTAGTTTGTATGATTAACCAAGATTGTAATATTTGTCATGCCTAGTCTTGACACTGCAACCTCCATCATAAGAGAAATGTCAAATTTATTATTATTTAATCTAACTGATCTAATGTATTATTGACTAAACATTTGTATGAATGCAGGAAGAAAATGCAATCATAAAAGAACTAGATCAGAGCCTGCATTTTGAATCCTACCTCTGTTTTTACTAATGTTTTTGCTTCTTTGAGCTAATGAATGTGTTTATTTTTCCACACCAGTGAACAATATCGACTGCGACAACTTTCAACTCAGTGATGAGAAGAAGGACCTGGAGGAGGAGGAGGAGGCAGCTAATGGGCCTCGGCAGATTCTTCCCTACAGCTCCATGTTCGTCTTTGGGCAAAGAAACCCGTAAGTCATGGCTGCGAGGTGTCTGGGAGGAGTGACGTGAAATACAATTTATAGTTTGGGTTAAATTAGGACAGAAAGTTCATAAATTCCACACATTATGGTTTTACCGTGTAAGATGGAATAAACAGCACATGGTGAATTCATGTAGGCCATTATTTTTCTGCCAAAATGGTTTAATTCATCCACCTTGTTAAAACAATACTTAAAACTAAGAGCCATATACTGTGTTACACATTAAATGTTCTGCTCATTTCTGCGTCCCCAGTGGTGGACATCAATTCATCCTCATTTCCACAGGAAGACTATCAGACATACCTTCATCACATAAGTCATGCATATATTGTATATACTGTATGGGATATTGTACAAAAAGCGTTAATACTGATGAAAAAAAAAAAAGATTCTTCAACATGCCACAAATTTCAAAATAAAACACCCACGTTCTTGGTGATTTTCACTTTTTAGCTGTGTCTACAGCTAGACACGCAATTAGTCAGGCACATTGAGAAAGACAGACAGACAGACACTCATACACATACACACATGACATGAACACATTACTTTATAATCTCATGAGGTTATGAACTTTACCTTTGATGAAAATGAAAATCCGTTCTGTAGAGTGTAGAGGATTGCTTTGTGCAATGAAATGCGTGTCTGTGCTCGCTGCTGTGAGTTGGATCAGGAGACAAGGAAACCTGCTGCAACATCTGGTAGTCCACACGGTCTACGTCAGCAATATCACACGAGAATCGCAACATTACAACATCACCAATAATCTTCTTTAGGCTTCAAGTAATGTTAATTTAATTTTTTTTATACTCTTTAGTTCAATTCAATTCAATTCAATTCAATTCAATTCAATTCAATTCAATTTTATTTATAGTATCAATTCATAACAAGAGTT